>NW_025955098.1:0-112757 GCF_022376445.1 Fomitopsis serialis
TTTGAGACTGTTGATGTTGTTCATGTCAATTTCCCTGGGCGTTTCAGATGGCCAAATTGATTCAAACCCAGTCAAACCCGGCATTTGCGGTCATCTTCGTCTTTGTCAGGGAGGCGAAGATTCAAGGTCTCAGGCTTCAATCTGCCAGCTGGCGCGGTGTCTGGATCTGGTCATCAACGCGAATAGGCCCTCGAGGAGAGATGGTGGGCAAGGTCTTCAAGTACGATGTGTCTAGGAAGGGGATGGGCAAGAAATGGGGGAGGTGGGAGATTATGCAGAGGAAGACGGTTACCAGCACATTCCGACGGGTATTGAAGCCCAATGCCCTGGTCCTGGCAGGTCAGCCCGAAGGTTATTGGCGACGTTGCCACACCCCGAGGCCAGCCGTGGACCAGATTGAAGGGCACGGGGTCGCCCTCCCTGGCACCTCGAGGGCTTACATGGTCCTTGCTCAGTCTTGGAACTTCGACAAGATAGTCCAAGCCGACGCTCAACATTGGGACCTGAGACGGGTAAGACAGGAGTTTCCATGCCTGGTGCGTCTATTTCCAATGCCATTCACGTATACTGAATATATTGTCAGGAGATCACGAGCGATCTTGGGCGGGACTTCATGACCGCGCCCTATGCATCACCCCAAGCCCTCACATCCTTCACCGGGGAGCTGGTTAAGTCCCAGGTCATGGCTTGGAAGGGCTTCTCGGCGGTATCAACTTATCCCCCCACATCTCCCAACTTCTTTGCGAGCGACACCGGTCGCAACTCGGTTCTCTTAAACTTCCTCCACCACCACCTCCCCGGTTATCCCCAGGTTCCGATCCACATCTCCAACACCGATCCCGTTGTACAACACCTCCGCACCAATGCCGAAGACCTTGGGATTGCGTCGGAGGACATAGTGCGTCGGATGGTGCTTAAGTGCGTGGACACATTGACATCCGGGGCCACTGCCACCGCAGGTGATTGCTTGCGAGACATGCTAAAACAGAGGGATGTAAGGGGCACATGGATTCAAGGGCCGTATGATTACTAGACAACTCGCATAGTGGGATATTTTTGATGTCAATGTATCTCAAATCACTCCTCAACCACTTTGGGCGGCGGCCTCGCGCGCCCGCCAGTTGAGGGGCCTTGGAGGCCAGCGCCAAACCAACCTCGCTCTTTTACGATGGACTCCATTACCCTACCACTCGCAACACCAGCACTGGAGGATAGGAGTAGAGAGCGAGCTCAACAGCGATTCCCTGCGTTTCTGACTGCGTCCTGCGTTTACTGCGTTGCGAATAGATCACTGCGTTCACCTTCAACGAGCACCGTGTTTCCTTCTGGCTCTGTGCGTTTCATCCGGCTTCAACGGGTTTCTACGCGTTCATTCCGAGTCTCTGCGTTGTGGGACGACTCCACCACCCTCCTCCGACCACGTTACAGTGCCGCTACGAGTGTCTGAGCTCGTACGTCCCCTCCGGGCCCGAATCGTCACATCCCCTTCCCATCCGCTTGCCAACAGCCCCCGCTCGTCGTTTCTACTGACACCATCGATTCCTTCTGGTCTCTTTCCGACCCGGGAGACTCGCAACCTACACAACTGGAGCCCACCGCGAGGGGGTATAGCTTGTTGGTAAAACTCATCGACACCCTCTGGTGACTCGTCACGCTGCCTCCCAGGCAACCGCGTAACAACGACCAGCCGTCGATCCCCACAAGGCAGCAGCCGCCGCGCGGACCAAAGCAAAACCTCTTACAGGAGGTCGCCGTTGCACAGTACTCTCCGGACACACCGTTCAACATCACCCTGCCCGCGCCAGCGTTAGAAGCCATACCCCCGCACCGTTCCGAAGACAGCGACGGAGAGTATTCATTCTTCGAGGCCGTAGAAGCACCCCGTTCCCCTGCCACGTCATCATCGAGCGACTCGATCCCGCTAGCCGTCACCACCCGGAGGAGAGCCCTATCGCTTCCCTCCGACAGCAAGTCAACGGCGCCCGTCGTTAAGCTCGAGCAGACCCCCATTCCGATACCCGAATCTCGTGCCCCGTCATCATCTACCCTCTCCTCATCAGACCTTCCTCCGCGTCCCACCGAAACAATGGCCGCACCACCAGTACGTTCCATGCCCGTCCGTGGCGATCGCGCTGCTCCGACCTTTGACGGTCAACCTCGTTCCCTCCGACGCTACTTTGAAGACCTCGCTGAACTCTTTGCCATCGCTAGCGTCGAGGACGACGCCCGGAAGGTATACTACGCGAAGCGTTACCTCAAGCCGGACCAGTCCGAGCTATGGGACGAGGTCGAGGTACCTACGCCGGTGTCGTTCGACGAATACAAGAAGAGCATCATGGCCCTGTACCCCGGGTCGGATGGTACGTCCCGTTACCTGGTCAGCAACCTTGAAGCCGCGTTGGCCACAGCAAGGGCGGAGGGTACCGCTACACGTTCCAGCGAAGCAGAGTACTACCGCAAGTTCCTTCCGGTCGCCAAGTACCTAAAGAAGAATGGCCGCGTATCCGATTCACAGGTCTTCAAGGTCTACATGGCTGGATTCACGGACGCATCCGCCGAGGCCATCCGCCGTCGCGTCGAGATACGCAATCCGACCGTCGATCCGGTGGACGGATACACCCTGGAGCAGGTGCACGATGCCGCGCAGCAATGCCTTGACGCGGTCAGCTACGGAGGGGCGGCCGGAGCGAGCAGTACAGGTGGGGGGAGCACCGGAGCGAGCGGTACGGACGGAGTAAAGACTGAGCCCGTCGACGAAGCCATGCTGGGGCGTGTGTTCGCTGCAGCTATGAGTATGATGAAGGGTGGAGGAGGAGGATATGGAGGAGGGGCGCCGGCCACCGGAGGCCAAGGATATGGAGGACCGCCGCCAGCACAGACAACCGGAGGATACGGTCAGGCCGGGACCGGAGGATACGACTATAGCCAGGGAGGCGGACACGGAGGGGGATACGACCGTGGTGGAGCGAGCTATGCACCCAGCTCGGACCAGTGCAACTTCTGCGGCGAGCACGGTCACTATATGAGGACCTGCCAGCACCGTCGCCGGTACGTCGAGATGGGCAAAATCTACATGGACGGAGAGAACCACGTGCGTTTGCCAAACGGGTCGTACGTCCCGAGGAACCTTGCGGGTCAGTGGGTGATGAACCACGTCGACACCTGGTGGTCATTGAACGAGAACAACGTGTCTTCCTCCGGGGCCACGGACGGAATGACGAGGGACGCGCCGCCCCACCTGTCTGCCAACATCGTGGAGATATCGTCAGAGTACAGTTACGAGCAAGCAGCGGAACAGCGAGACGTGTATACGGAGGAACGGGCCCGCGAGCTCGAAGAAAAAGCCCAAGTATTGGTGCAGAGGCAGCACGCGTACGTGGAGGAGCGAAGAAGGTCAGATTCGAGGAGGAACACGGAGGGAAAAGTACGGCCAGTGGGCTGAAGGGAGCGAGCGGCAAGCCTCCGGGCATCCCAGCGAAGAGCATCCCCGTCGACGGAGGGAAGACTGGCGCCGCGAAGGATACCGGAAAGGGACCCGGAGCGAAGGACGGAGGGAAGCCGCGTGCGAGCGAGCCGCAGTACCGTTACTCAACGAAGATTAACGGCAGTAAGGATCCGGTAGAGAAGGCGGAGGAGCTCGTGAAGCGTATGTTCTACGGAGGAGAGCGAGCGGCATGGGGAGAGGTTGCCGAAGTCAGCCAGGAGTTCCGCCGCACAACGGTGGACCAGTGCAAGGTGCAGCGCGTCCTGGTCGCCAACAGCCTTGAGGAGGCGGATGAGAGCTTCCTTGTCGATAGGGAAGTGTTCCTCGGAGGGGAGCGTGAGCTGCCGAACGTCGGAAGCTGGGACTCACTGAGCCTGCAGTGGTACGCCCTACCGTGAATGGGGAGGCCGACATCGAGGGAGTCCTGGACTCCGGGTGCCAGATGACCATCATCCGGAAGGATCTGTGGCTAAGCTCGGAGGTACGTTGCGTCCGGACAGGGCTGCATCATGGAAACCGCGAACCGGTCTAAGGTCCAGACGGTCGGCAAGGCCATGAACGTGCGGTTCTCCTTTGACGACGAGGTCGAAGTGATGCTGAACGCGCAGATCGTCGAGGTCGCGCCGTTCGAGGTACTGCTTGGGAGACCGTTCTTCGCCGCTACGCAGTGCGAGACGAAGGACTTCCCGGACGGTAACCAGACCATCGTCTTGACGGACCCGAAGAGCGGACGCCGCGTCATGGTGCCTACGTACGAGCGCGTTGCCCAGGGACCTGGCCGGAAGGAACGAAACGTGCGCGATGACGCCTCCAACGAGGATTTTTAATTGTCGATGATGCAAGCATTGCGAGCGGAGACGATCTAGTGAGCCATTTCTCATGTACGTCTGGGACGGAGGGGACGGAAGGAAGGAGGAGGTCCCTGATGCCAGACGGAAGGAGCACAGGTCGTCGGCCCTCGCCGCAGATACCCATACCCCGTCATGTACAAAGTACGAAGAGCGTAGCGGCGAAATACACAATAGTGTTGCTCAGTACCACGGGGAGGACTGCGGTGAGATACCCGACAAGCCTGAAGAGGACGACGACGAGTTTGCAATTGAGGAAGGAGCTGAGGCCCAGGTCCTGGCGTACAAGAAGGTCGCCCGGAAGGTACGGCCTGTAGCAACGACACTGCCGGAGGAGTTCAGGGTAGTCCGGAGGGAAGCTAAGGACGCGTTAGTAGGGATGCCGGTGCTGCCAGCAAAACCGCCTGAGTTCGTTCCGACCGGAAGGTACACACAGGAGCGAAGAGACACGTTAAATGTCGGAGGGAACGGGTTCCTTACGGAAGAAGAGACAAAACTGGTAGACTGGCTGGTCGCACGGCACAATGGGTATTCGCATGGGACGAGACGGAGAAGGGCCGACTCAAGGACGAGTACTTCGATCCGGTGGTCATTCCGACTATTGAGCACGTCCCCTGGGTGCTGAGGAACATACCGATCCCGCCCGGCATATACGACAAGGTCGTACGGATCATCAAGGACAAGATCGCGTCTGGAGTGTACGAACCCTCGAGCTCGTCCTACAGATCGCGCTGGTTCTGTGTGGTAAAGAAGGATGGAAAGTCCCTCCGGTTAGTACACGATCTACAGCCTCTCAACGCGGTGACGATCAAGGACGCTGTGGTCCCTCCGTTCGTCGAGCATCTGGCGGAATCCTTCGAAGGGATAGCATGCTACGGTTCCCTGGACCTGTTTGTGGCCTTCGACCAGCGTACCCTGGATGCGAGGTCCCGAGACCTTACGACATTCCAGTCTCCGTTAGGAGCCATGCGACTCACGTCGGTGCCGATGGGCTGGACGAACGTGCTGCAGATTGTACACGGGGACGTCACGTTCATCATGAAAGACGAGATCCCGGAGGTAACGGTTCCGTTCGCAGACGACATCAACGCGAAAGGTCCCAAGACCCGGTACGAGCTCCCGGACAGAGGGTATGAGACGATCCCGGAGAACTCTGGTATACGGTGATTCGTCTGGGAACACCTGCAGAACATGAACCAGATCCTGCAACGGATGGGCGCGGTCGGCGGGACGTTCTCCGGAAAGAAAGCCTACATGTGCATCCCGGATGTAGTCGTACTCGGACACAAGTGTACGTACACCGGAAGGGAGCCGGACGAGGGACGAGTGCAGAAGATCCGCGACTGGCCGGCATGCGAGACCATCACGGACGTGCGGGCATTCCTAGGGACGATGGGACTGGTCAGGATCTTTGTCAAGGACTTCGCCAGAATCGCCCGGCCATTGACACGGTTGACGCGCAAGGATGTCAAGTTCATGTGGGGACCGGAGGAAGCGGATGCGATGCAAATCCTCAAGGACGCGCTAATCAACTCGCCGGCACTCCTTCCGATTGACTACTCAGCGGACAGAACGGTGATACTTGCGGTAGACTCGTCCGTGATAGGCGTAGGGTTCGTACTCCTACAGGTGAACACCGGAGGGAAGCAAATGCCCAGCCGGTTCAGCTCTATTACCTGGAACGAGCGGGAGTCCAGGTACTCTCAGGCGAAGATTGAGCTATACGGTCTCTTCCGGGCACTGCGGGCCTCGCACATCTACATTATTGGAGTGAAGAGCCTTGAGGTCGAGGTCGACGCGAAGTACATCAAGGGCATGCTCAACAATCCGGACATACAGCCGAATAAGGCGATGAACGGGTGGATAGCCGCGATCTTGCTGTTCGACTTCAAGCTGGTGCACGTTCCGGGGGACAGACACTCTGGGGCGGACGGATTATCGCGCCGGAGGAAAGCTGACGAGGATCCCGAGGACAAGGGCGACCCGGAGGAATGGATAGACGAGGTGTGCGCCCTGACGATTCTCTGTTGCACATTATTCGGTGGTACCTACTCGATACTAACGGTACAGCCGGAGTGCATTTCGACCGTTGCAAACGGTAAAGCCGCCTCCGGCCGGAGCTGTGATTTCCTCGTTGCAAACAGGCCGGCCGGACTGGTTTCTAACAAGCCGGCCGAGTGTATCTCAAACCAGTTCAAACGGTCCGGCCGGTGTATCCCTAGGGCACCTATGTTCTGTCTGAACAGGGGGGCCATTTAGTGTCTTGCTGGCAATGGACCGGCCGGGCAATAAGGGGTTTTAATTATAACAGATCAACCGGGATACTCTTTCTCCTATGGTAACGAACTGGCCGGGCAATGGGATCCTTCATTTGTAACGGGCCGGCTGGAGTGCATAATTCAGCAGTTGCAATGGGCCAGCCGGAGCATATGCTCCCTGGCTAATAACAGACCGGCCAGGTTGCAGCATCTCTAGCTGGCAACGGAGTGGCCGGACCATTTTTCCACATTGATAGCAGGCTAGCCAGGCCATATAATCTAGCACTCCACACTGGTAACGGTCCGGCCGGGCAGTGGCACCATCCATTGGTAACGGTCCGGCCGGGCAACAGTATTGTGACCCAGTATTGGCTGGGCCAGTCAACAATAGACCATACTCCCTTAGAACAGCCTACTAGTAGCATGTATATGTCCACAGTGCATGCCCTATCACATTGCCTGAGCTGTTAGCTCACTGGCCAGCCATGCAAACACTGGCCGAGAGCATTCAAAAACCTTCGGCCTATTGTATTATGATACAGAGTGTGATTTGAATGATTGTATATGTAAGACCATCACTAATGGAGCCCAACATAGTGTTACCACATTTTAAAGGGGCTTAGTGAAGCTGCCACCAGCCAAATTAAATGGCCGGACATCTCAAAACATCGGCCGGGCATTTTAGTTCATTGGCCGAAGCTTTTAATTCATTGGCCGAAGCTTTTTAGGTGCTCGGCAAAAATGGCCGGCCGGTGGGCAAAACCGGCCGGGCTGTTGAATTACTATATGTGGAAATGTGGTATTGTCTGGGAGCCCTTCATTCGCAGAGTCTAGTATCAATTTCCTAGTTTCCAAGAACACATAGTTAGGCCAGGATATGCAAGACAAGATTTACTACTCACAGGCTTCTTTGCAAAACATGTTATTCAATTCCTGAAGCCAATATTCTTTGCCCACACTGTTTGACAATCTAGAATGTGTTATCACAATGCATAGAGTAGATCCCCAAAAGGAATAGTCTTATTCTTTGAAGCTGAATGCAGGACAACAAATAAGGGGTATACAGGTATGGTCTACATGTTGACTTCCTGCAGCTAATGTTCTTTCCAAACAGTGTTTTACCATCTAGAATAGTTCATTGATCCACAAGGAATCAGTCCTCCAAAGGAATAGTCTTATTCACACAAGCTGAAGGCAGCACAGAGTTAAGGTGAGGGTGGGTATATGGGTATACATGTTATACTGTGTTCACATCCTGAAGATGCTTTGCCCACAAGGTTTGGCAATCAAGAATGGCACAGAAACATCTACCCACTGTTGGTAATGGTCCGGCTGGCCAATCCTCATAGGAGATGGTCCGCCTGTGCATGACCCCCTTAACTCTGTACCACATTCAGCTCATGTGAATAAGACTATTCCTTTGGACGACTCACTCCTTGTGTATGAACCATTCTAGATTGTGAAACTGTGTTTGGAATGTAGATTGGCTGCAGGAAGTCAACATTGTTTGACATGTATACTATACCTTACCCCTTATCTCATGTTCTGCATTCAGCTTCGAAGAATAAGACTATTCCTTTTGGGAATCTACTCTATGCATTGAAATAACATATTCTAGATAGTCAAACAGTGTGGGCAAAGAATATTGGTTTCAGCAGTTGAATAACATGTTTTGCAAAGAAGCCTGTGAGTAAATCTTGTCTCGCATATCCTGGCCTAACTATGTACCTTTGGACACTAGGAAATCAATACTAGACTCTATGAATGAAGGGCTTCCAGACGTTACCACATTTCCACATATAGTAATTCAACAGCCTGGCCGGTTTTGCCCACCAGCCGGCCATTTTTGCCCACCAGCCAGCCATTTTTTGCCGAGCACCGGCTGTTTTTGCCGGCCGGTGAAGTAGAAGCTTCGGCCGGTCAATCCAAAGCTTTGGCCGGTGAAGAAAAGCTTCGGCCAATGAAGTAAAAGCTTTGGCCAATGAAGTAAAAGCTTCGGCCAATGAACTAAAATGCCCGTCCAATGTTTTGAAATGTCTGGCCTATTGATTTGGCCCTGTAGGGACAACCTGGCTAATTTTATGGCCAGTAAAGCAAAAACCTGGGTGAGTGAAATCTCTGGCCAGTTAATTTGGCCAGCCAGTGGGGCTGTTTTGTGTTTTGCAGCTTCACTAGGCATCCCTAAGTCATGGGAAAATTATGCTGTGATCTACTAATGATGGTATACCCTATAGGTGCATAATACATATAGTATTTCACTAGCCCCCAGGGGGCTGTGACCGGCTGGACCATTTGAAGCAGGACAACTCCTGACCGGCCGGCCTGTTCGTGGAGTCAGTTTGTTTAGGCTGGCCAACCCATTCTGGACCAGATAGACTTCACTCCGGCCGGTCCACTTGCAATGAAGGGATTTTATCCTGGCCGGAACATTTGAAGTGGTGGGGCCTGAGTCCGGCTGCTCTGTTTGCAACGTGGACCGGCCGGCCGCTCCGTTGCATGTGCTAACCCTGTCCTCCACCCGGCCTGTTTGCAGTGATGTTGTATGGGTCCGGCCGGACTGTTGCCTATCCAGCCGGTGTTGGAGCATACGGTCAGGGACGAGCTTGCAAGCTCGGCCGCAATAGTACCTCACCGAGAGGAGATAGGGGGAGGGTATATAATGAGGGGAAATTTGTGTATCTACCTCACGCGATTGCCCTTCGGGCATCGTCCGCGCCCGGGACACTCGCGCCCGTCGACCGTCGTTCCGCTTGTTCTCACAGCCGGACTGTTTACAACAGGTACATTACCCCGGCCAAAAGCCCGGCCGGCCTGTTGCAAGTGGTGCATTGTTGCTAACGGTAGACCCAGACTGCTCCGGCCGGAGGCGGCTCTACCGTTTGCAACGGTCGAAATGCACTCCGGCTGTACCGTTAACAGCGAGGTTTTCCACTGAATGGGCTCTCTGTTGGAATTCCAGCGAGCCAAGCTGCTGCCGGAAGGGACTGAGAGCTCGCGAGGAGGAGCGTGTACTACGTCTCGCTACGGAGGAGACCAAACCGGAGGTGGTGCAGATACCACGGCACAAGAAAGCGGAGGCATGGGACGCGGAGCTAGAACGGATACAGAAGTTCCTGGGCAACATGGAGCGACCGGATGACCTAGCTGATGAAGCGCTGTTCCACCGGTTTGTCCGCAAAGCCGGGCAGTTCTTCCTCCGGAAGGGACGGCTCTGGAGACGCGACCCGGAGGGAAAGCACAAGCGCGTGATCCGGAAGGAACGACGTCTGGAGCTACTGAGGCAGGCGCACAACGGTCTCGGGCATCGCGGGATGTATACAGTCCGGACGCGACTACTGGAACGATTCTGGTGGCCTCACCTTGATCAAGACGTGAAATGGTACGTCAGTACGTGCCACAAGTGCCAGTTGCGGAGTACGCAGAAGATCAGAATCCCACCGACGGTAGCGACACCACTAGGCCTTTTTCAGAAGGTCTATATCGACATGATGCACATGCCGAAGGCCGGAGGGTACTCGTACATCGTCCAAGCCCGGTGTTCGATGTCATCGTACCCGGAATGGAGAAAGCTCCGGAACGAGACAGCGCGGACGCTGGCCGCCTTCATCTTTGAGGAGATCCTATGTTGCTGGGGTGCGGTAGCTGAGTTTGTCATGGATAACGGGCCCGCGTTCATCGCGGCAATGGAGATCTTGTCGAAGAAGTACGGTATCAACCACATCAAGATCTCGCCGTACAATTCGCGGGCGAACGGCGCGGTGGAACGAAGGCACTTTGATGTGCGCGAGGCGGCCATGAAGCTCTGTGGAGGGAATGAGACCAAGTGGCCTACGGTCATCGATGCAGTATTTTGGGCGGAACGTGTATCTATTCAGAAGAGCACGGGGATGTCGCCGTACCGGATCGTGCACGGAGTGGAGCCAGTGTTTCCGTTTGACTTAGCAGAGGCGACATTCCTCGTTCCGGAGCCGGAGGGAGTACTATCGCAGGAAGAGTTCATTGCACAGCGCGCACGGGCACTACTGAAGCGGAGGGAAGATCTCAACGCGATACATGGGAAGGTGCTGACGGCGTGGTACAAGTCCGTGGAGCACTTTATCAAGAAGAACACGCACACAATCAAAGACTACAACCACGGTCCGGGAGATCTCGTTCTCGTTCGCAACTCGCAGATCGAGATGGAGCACAACCGGAAGGCGAAGAGACGGTACCTAGGACCGATGATAGTAGTAAGAAGAACGGAAGGGAGTTCGTATATCCTGGCGGAGCTGGATGGGAGCGTAGCGCGACACCAATACGCAGCATTCCGGGTGGCACCTTATAGAGGCCGGAGGGAGGGAAAGATCAGGATAGAAGACCTGCAGGAGTGGGACGAGTACTTACCGGATGAAAACGAGGAACTGGCCGAGCGGTTCACCATGAACGAGGCGGAGGAGGAGAGCTCAGACACGGAGGAAGAAAAGATCTAAGAAGAGGAGGCCGCGGCGCGGGCCCGTCAAAGAGAGACAGGAGGTGTCGGAGGGGACTGGTCTGGAGGAGGAAACGGCGGAGTAGGGAAGGAAACAGGGATGGACTGAAGGCGGGTGATGAGGAACACCATGCGCTGCTCCACGGTGGTTAACACGTCAAGAACGGCGGGATCAGAGGAAGAGGCGGCCAGCTCACGGACCCGGCGGGTCAGGGAGTCAGTATCGTGGGAGATCCTGGTAATGGAAGTGGAAAGGTCGTGGATGCAGATCCCGGTGTCGATCTGGTGGCGATCCAGCTGTTCGCGGAGGTCGGTGACGAGGTGAAGGGTGCGCTGCGCACGGTCCCACAGGTCGCGGTCGGAACCTTCGAAATGCAAGCGGAAGGCGAGGAGATCCTCAAGGAGGTGCTCTTGAAAGTCGGCAAACAGAGACTTGGAGCGCTCGGCATGGTTCATGAGGGCGTTGGTACAGCTCTCGAGGGTGCGGAGCTGCTCGTCAACAGACAATCCCCGGAGGGAAGGTTGACGGACATGTACGTTCCCTGACGGAGGCCCTGAAGGGGCTAAGAAGGACGCGGCGATGGATATGCCAGGTGGACGCCGAGGCGGGCGTTCCGGGGAGTACAGAGGGGGCCGGAGAAGGTTAACACGCACTGGGCGAAATCATAAGACAGCGGGGGTGACGTACCATGGCAAGGGTGAAGAAAACGGGAAATACGGGCGCGCGGAGGGAGTGAGGAGGGACCGGAGGAAGGATAGAAGTACGAAGGGAGGAAGGGGAGGGGAGGGATCAGAAGACCCGGAAGGATAACATGTGTTGGACGCAAGGCGGAGGGGAGGGGGGACCAGATGGTGCGGATCGGAAGGGGGGACACGGAAGACGGGAAGCAGGAAGATCACGAGGCGATACACGGCGATCTTATGGAAGAAATACTGGGGAGGAAGCTAGAACGATTGATGGCCTCACGGAGTCAAAACGGGGGGAGGGGTACCGAGGGCATGGGGAATGAAGAGGACGGCAACGACGTCAGATTTACCTGGGGAACGATAGCAGAAAATGTGAATTGCAGGACAGCGGGGACACAGCAACGAGTATACATGTCTACGGACGGCGGGTACCTCTATGCATTCTCCTCGGACTCCGGGTCATCACCACCCGGTAGCGGCATGTCCTCATCCTCCTTGACATCGTCGACCCCCTCCCGCCCACCGGAAGGCTCGTGGTCCTGGGACGCCTTTGAGAATCGGGCGGTGTAAAGAGCCTCAGCTCGAGCGGCGTCGGTCCTGAGCCTCCGGGCACGGTCCCGTATGGCGCCAGTGCGGGGAAGAGGGGGAGTGGGACGGGAAGACGGACCGGGAACAGGAGGCGCGGCGGGAGTGGAAGGGCCAGGCTGATCATCCCGGAATGCGCTGAGAAGGTTGCGGGGGACGTTGCCGTGAACTCGTCCCTGCACGGAAGTGCGGAAATCGTAGCCGCGTGCTTGGGACCGAGAAATGAGCGGGTGAGGACCAATGTACCACATCTCAAAGGGACCCTTATCTGCGAAACGGAGTAAGTCGGACGTGGAAGGGGGTCATCGGAACCAAGGAAAGAGGCGTACCGAGCGTCCGGAGGGAACACCGTGCCTTGCTCCGAGCGCAGGGGGCACACTGGTGATGTGGAAGCCCATCGGTGCAGCAGATGGTCCCGCAAGTGACGCAGGCTTCGCAACGGGGGATCGTGTCATACACGTAGGGGCCGTATCACATCTGGTTGGCCTGGGTAGAACCGGAGGGGAGGGGAGGAACTACGTCACGGCCAGTAACAGGGACCGGAGGAGGAGTAGGCGGCTCGTCAGGTACGCGGAGGCGAACACGGCGAATGGGGGCTACGGAGGGGGTGGCGGACGGAGGAATGACAGGCGGGGAAGGAACGCGAGGGGGAGGAGACGGCGTGCCCAGAAGAAACAAGGGCTCGCGGTCAGGCACGGGCGGCGAGATGGCCATAGGGGACGCAGGGCGCGAGGACGAAGGTACGGGGAGGATAGTGGGGTGAGCAGTCCAGACCGGAATGGGGGCGGGAACGCGTGAAACAACCGAGGCTGACATTGTACCGGGGGTGGTAGGGTCGAGGGGACCAGCGGAGGAAGGATGGATGGGCCAACGACGGTGAAAACATGCTCGCTGAGCACCAGGGGAGCATCATTCCAGCGCGCGGCGCGCAGGTCATCCCGGAGGCCGACCCGGTTCTCGATGTCAGCACGAAGCTGGGCCGCATAGGCCTGGTAAGGTGCCCCAACTGCGAAAGCGCGTTCGGCTACGGTGTCAGACAGCCGGTTCAACACCTCAATAGTGGAGGGAGGATTGCCGGGGGACTCGTGCCCGTTCCGCTGCGCAACCAGGGAGTTGGCCTCGAAAGTAAGCTATGGTGGATTAAAGCTCAGCGCCCCTATGAAGCGGAAGGAAGGCGGGGACCGATACCTGAAGATAGACGGCCCTACGGGCCCACCGGAGCCACTCCATTACCTCGAGGTCCCCAGTGTCAGCGGGGAGGGGCGGTTAGCACGAGTGGAGAGAAACGTTGCCACGTCGTCTCGAAGCTCCATCAATTGCGCCTGAGCCGCGCGGCGTTCGTAGAAGGTCGATGCGGTAGCGCTGGAAGGAGCCGAGCCTGAAGAGGAAGCAGACGGCTCGCGCGATATCGGAGGGGATGCCATAATGAAAAGACGAGAGTCGGATGAAGGGGAGATCAAGGTGGTTGAAATCAAGCGGACACGGTATCAAGATGGCGAGCAGCGGCGTGTTTTGTGTCTGGAGGAAGCTGGTCAGGGGAATCAATCTCACGGAGGAGGCACCCGGACGGAATACATCATAAGCAACGGGGACAATCGCGATTAGGGGAACGCACGAGGAGTCCTCAAGGCGGAAGGACCTGGGTGATCTAGAAGGCAAGACCTGACCGAGGACAGTCAGAATTTCAGGTGGGGGGAGATGTGGGGCAGGGACGTAGCCCAGCCCCGTAAGGCAACGTATAGCACAAGGAAAGGAACGGCACAAGGACCGGGCGTTCATTTAGAGAGTCACCAATGACTACAAGCCCAAGGGTACGCTACGAAACAGTGTTCCCTCCGTCAAACATCTCCGGAACGGTAACGTCAATACCCTCTGGGCCTCCGACCGAACTCTCCTCCAGATCCACGTTCCCTCCGGCAGCATCCCCGAAAGCACCATCCGGTTCGGTGATCAGGCGGACGGAACGGCCCAAGTCGTAGATCTCGCGGACTACAAACCCGACGTCGCTACGGATACGACCGGCAGAGGACCGCTGTTCGCTCATCAATGCGCCCATGCGAGCATGGAGGGAGTCGTGGTTATCGGAAGCAAGCCGGAGGGAAGATAGGCGGAGGGTGGGTCTACGAACTGAGGGGGGACGGCGGGCGAGGCTGTCCGACGGACAGGTCGGCATGGACCCTGTGAGGGGACCACGCGATGGCAGGATACAGGGCAGTGCCGGTGCCGATGTCGGAGGGAATGCCCTCGAATACGGCGTCAACATAGGCGAGCAGAGAGGCCACGGAGGGAACACTGCGGGGTGACGGAAGGGATGCGTCGCCATGGGCCGTAGCCAGGGAGAACGAGTCGAAGAGCATGCGCTAGGACGAGAGTCAAGTGGCGGAAGGGACGAGCAGGGGGCATGCGTACCAGAAGCCAGCGGACACCATGACCCCACACGAGCCAGGCGCCAGGCGAGGACATATCGAGGCGTGGCTCGGCGGCCCGTTCATGTCGAAGCACTTCCAGCAGGAGGAAGTACCGGCGGATGTGGACGGTGGCGAGCGGATTGAGGGGCATGGAGGATGACATGGCACGGAGGGAGGGGAGGACGGGAACCGGGGGGGACGAAGGGAACCGGAGGAGGGCCGAGAGGACCGGAAGGAACGGGAGAGTACGGGAGAGGAGCCAGGAGGCGGAGGCATGGGAGAGCGAGCCGGAGGGAACATAAGGGAGGGGCCGGGGACCGGACGGGGGGAACCTACTGACCTACCACCTAGGAGTAGAGAGCGAGCTCAACGGCGATTCCCTGCGTTTCTGACTGCATCCTGTGTTTACTGCGTTTACTGCGTTGTGAATAGATCACTGCATTCACCTTCAACGAGCACCGTGTTTCCTTCCGGCTCTCTGCGTTTCATCCGGCTTCAACGAGTTTCTACGTGTTCATTCCGAGTCTCTGCGTTGTGGGACGACTCCACCACCCTCCTCCGACCGTGTTACAGTGCCACTACGGGTGTCTGAGCTCATACGTCCCCTCCGGGCCCGAATCGTCACATCCCCTTCCCATCCGCTTGCCAACAGCCCCCGCCCGTCGTTTCTACCGACACCATCGATTCCTTCCGGTCTCTTTCCGACCTGGGAGACTCGCAACCTACACACCATGATCTTAGTGGGATGGACAAGGACATAGAGATGGATGATCGCACCGGCACTACTGCAAGTATGCCGTCTCTATCTCCACATCATATCCCTCCATTGACATTGAGGTCGTCCAGACAAACCGGTGGCAAGTGTCAGCGCATCGGAGCAGGAGGAAGACTCGGATTATGATTTTGTGCAGTCAGATGCTGGCTGCAAGGACGATGAGGACTTCGGTGTCGAGCACGAAGCTGGCATCTCCCAGCGCAAGGCGGAGAGGATCGCACAGCAACTCAAACAAGGTGTGAGTACTATAGTCACGCTCCTCGGGCGCCATGTTTCCCACGCGCACAACCTTCACAGATTGCAACCTTCATCTCGAACCTGGCACTCACCGCCGCAAGTCCCGCGACAACCTGACCAACGACAAGGCTTCCAGTGACTCCGACTCTGACTACAAGGCTGATTTCCTCGACGACGACCACAGCACCCCAGGCTCCGAAGACAATGAAAGCAGTGAGCGAGATGAAAGCGACTCAACTGGCAAACACGTCCCCGATCCTGGATGGCAAGTACATGTCAACCCTCGTGGGCCGCCGCTGACCCTGTTCACTGACTTGCTTAACACAGGCGATGATCGTCTGTCGTGCCCAGCACCGTAACACGGGCAAAACCATCACGACCGCTGTTGGCCTGCCGGAGAACCGTGATGAAGGCCCTCCGGGTGCGGAGGACGGCACCAAGGTAACATGCCACCTGGGCTTCTCCTCAGCTGGTGTCCTCTGTGTCACGCTGACATCATGGTTGAACATGCAGGACGATTGCACCAGCAAAATCACCAAGGCATGTGGCGCCGCTGCTGGGAAAGCCATCCGAGTTGCCCACAGGGCCCAGCCAGAGCCAAGAAGTGATCCCACCCACTGACACCTCAGGCTCACATGTAAGTAATTCAATGTGCTATTAAATCAACACAATGTGTGCGAGTTCATACCCTTTGAACAGGGATCCCCTGCTCCTGCACTCTCGGCAGATGAGTACTTTGTCGACGAGCACTTCGTTGTCGTGGCGTGCAAGCCACGCCACCATAAGGCCAAGGCCAAGACCCCCATCACCGACAATATTGCCCAGGTATGTCATCTCGACCTTTTGGCATCTTCTCGTGGTCGCTCATGCTCGCGCCTGCACGACAACAAAGCCACCGCAACCAGAAAAGGCACCGAAGGTGGTGCCTCAAGCTACCACCAAGATCTCTGGCCGGAAAGTGGTAAGTATGCCATATGTGCACCCTCGTCTTTGCGATGAAATTCCTGCTGACACTGCCCATTCATTGTCGCAGCACAAATGGGTAACTATGACCCCTACCAGCTCATTGTATTATAGCTGACATATGCACATATGATACCATCACTCACCTTGCACCAACACGGTGAAGCGGCCATCTCCGGAGGTGGGTACATGTCATCACATTGAGGCGATGGCCGTGCTCATGTCCGTCGGCAACCATGTCAACTCCAAAATACGCAGTACTTTGGCACCAGTGACGATGATGAGGACAGTCCAGCTGAGCCTGTTGTGAAGCCTCAGCCAAAGCTGTCGTGTCCGAAGAGTTCGAACATGGTACAATGGGACCATCAACACCACAAGGACCTTTGATGCTAACTGTCACCTGTTTCTCTTTTAGGGAGGAGTCTCGGAAGGCGCGCAGGTGCAAACAGTGAGAGCTCGCATCGTCAACAAAACCAATTTGCTGACAAATTCATGGGCAGAGTGCCACCAGAGCATATAATAAGCTGCCTGCAGCTGTGATGGTGTGTCAATCATGCACGCCCTAGCGATGCAGTGACATGACCTCATCATGCTTAGTTCCAGGATGACGACAGCACCTCCAGCGAGGATGCCATTGTTCACAAACCACCGACAAAGCTGCAGACCAAGTGGCCAATTGCCACATACCTGACATACAACGAGGACGGTAAGACCATCGCTGGCATACTGTCGCAGTGCTCAGGCCAAGTCAAGTCACTCTTCTTGAACCTGATTGCACATGAGTTGCTGTGTGCACTCCTTCAAGTAAACGCCTTCCCGGATAAATATGCTCGCCCACAGATGTTCCTCGACATGCTTGTCGATGCTTCGACATGACTGAATTACACAGACATCACTGCCCGGCTTCTCAACGACACAGCATACAGCACCAACATGATGAAGAATGTGAGGCTCACTATTACCTCTGGCTCTCATCATCACCTGCTAATGTATCACTACAGCCAATTGACAGGATATCTAGTGTGCAAAGTCGATGGTACAAGACTGCACGCGACATCGCCTGGGATGCATATGGTCTCAAGGAGCTCGAGGGCGACCAAGAAGGCCACCCGTGTCCTGACTCTTGACAATCACTACATCAGTCCAGGCACCCTCAATGTGAGTGTCTCGCTGATGTGTGTGTTCTCGGACCTGCTCACGTCCATCTTAGAAAGGCAAATAAGAGGACTTCAACCCGAACTTACAGTTCTGCGCGCCGCCTCTCATCAAGATCATCAATGTTCTCTTCTTCGGTCCGAATGCAGATCTCCTGCTTAATGACAAGTTCTTCACGACATCGATCAAGACTGGCGCTGAGGCGACTGAACTCAAAATACCCAATGTGTCACATCGCCACTCTCATGGGGATCAACCTCATTGGTCACCACAAGCTGTTGGTGTATGCATTCCAAGCTGCGAAGTGAGTGGATTGTTGCTGATGGTGAGGCTCTGTACCTCACAGGAACTAATGGATGGATTTCCAGGACTTATCATATGAAAGAGCCTGCTGCCAACTCGGATCGACCTGTTGCAAGCTTGTTTGTGAATTGTGCGACTGCGGGTAGGGACATTGATTTGTTGAACATGTAGTTTCTCATTGTCATCTCTGTAGTTTGTTGGGTTCTCTACATGGCCAAAACAGGTGTCACTGGACAGCCACTATGAGTAGATACTACTTCAATAGCTGGTGTTCTGTGATCCCAAGTATACCTGGTCCATGTAGCATGTCGAAATTGAGGGGTATTGATGTTCTAAAGCATTGCGAATTCGTGTGAATTGAGGAACTACAATGACATCATTTGGCGAGTGATTTGGGATAAATTCACCAGAATTCAAGCAATTTTTTGGGGGGGTCACGCAAAAGGCTCCTCAGCAAAATTTGGTGAAATTCGAGTGAATTAGCCTGAATTTGGATAGGGGGGGTTTCCTGATGTACTTGGCACATCCAACAAACAAAACCGGGACCCACCGCCGAGCACATCCAAGATTGACGTGCCATCTCCTTACTCGGACCCGGCTCAATCGAAGGGATCAACGTGGACTGGCAAGTCCACGTCAATCTCTCCGAGAAAGAAGACACTTGGCGAGGATGAATTCTCATCCTCACGGGTGCAAATCCCTGGACCATACAGCGCGGCCGGCACATCAAACATACCGAGTGATGTGCCCGCATCGACTGATATGATGACAAGGGTGTTGTCGCGCGCCCATAAGAAGCCGGCGCGAAGGGTGGAACCACTGAACTCAGGTGAACGGCAATGTTCACCTGCTGCTAAGGGTACTGAGACCAAGCCGGCGCGAGCGCAAGGAGGAGCTACCTCCTCTACGAGGGGGGTTACTCTCTTGAGAGGGGAAGGGAGCGGGGCCTCGAGCATCCGCCACTGGATCCACACCATGGCCAGTACACCACACGAAGATGTACTGGTCCCAGATCCCCTAGTGACACGGTGTGGGGAGTGCCTCCCACATAGGCCCGGACAGTACGCATTTCACCTATTTTGAACCTTCTGGATGATACAGTTCCCTCCGAGCACAACGACAACTTTCTTTCTTCCTTCCGACATCTAATATCTACTGTACTTCATGGACTTGGTACGATTTCGCATCTCTTACCATATATAGCAACTAGCTACTCTTAGTCAGCATTTGCGGCATACAGTGCCATGAAGACATGTACATATCTTACTTAGTTCTCCCCACCTCCGAATCTAGACATCTGCGAGCACAGCTTGTGGGTCCCTCATACATTTGTTGGAGCTGGGAGAGGCTCCCCGGGTTGGTCAACAGTGACCTTCTTGGGCAATCAAGGATCTTCGGACGTGCACGGTGCCACGTAATCGAGAAAAGACAAGTCCTACGACTTGGAGGCCAGGACAGCTCGGAAGATACAGGACCCAGACAGGGACTCGCGGAACGAGTACAGGAGCTTGCGGAACAAGTACGGGAGCCTGCGGAACGAGTACAGAAGCTCGCGGAACGAGTACAGGAGCTCTCGGAACGAGTACAGGAGCTCGCGGAACGAGCATAGGCGGCTGCAGAACGAGCGTAGGAGCTCGCGGAACGAGCACAGGAACCCGCGGAACGAGGAAGGCGACCACGGAACGAGAACGAGACAACCGCGGAACGAGTTTAGCGACTTGAAGGGCAGTGACTGCAGAGCCAGAGTGGGGCACCTTCGGAACGAGAACAAGGACAAGAACGAGACAGAGCTTTAGAGTCCACGGAGCGAGTTGGGAACAGAGTCGTCAGCGAGGCTTGGAGAACCGAGGACAAGGTCAGTAACCCTGAGGCATCGTTGCGAGATCATTTCTCGGCACATCTCCCCTCCACTCTCAAAACCCCTTCCACCCATGTCACCTCCAATCAGGGAGCAGCGAAATGACCCACCCCTCGAACATCGCGCCCGGGGGTACCACACTCCCGAGCTACACAACTGGAGCCCACCGCGAGGGTGGTACCCCTTTCCTGCTTCCTCCGCTCAGCCTTTGGCTTCGCGTCATCGCGCGTACACCATAGGCGAGCTGATTTACATCCCTTTCATCATCTTGTCACCCCATTGCCCACGGAATCGGTACCATCGACGCCCTATGCCGACGTAGCCACGACTCCGAGTGAAAGACTGAATGTGGACCTCGGGCCTGTCACACTGGAGGCAGCGACTCCCCGACACGGCGGCGTATCCATGCAAAAGACGGAACACGACCCTCTAGTCGAGACGGCAGCTTACGGTCCATCGAGGACAGGAGATGCGCAGACTTTTGTGCGCTCAGCTTCTCACCGAGGGGCACACGGAGAAGTTACTGCGGAGAGGGCGAGGACGACTACAGACGAATCTCAGGCTACCGTCCACATAAACACGGTTATCGGACGAGAGGGATCAGGCGACACCCCGAGCATTTACGAGCGAGCAATTAGACTCGGAGGCGCTACAGTGATTAGGACATGTATTCGGGGAGGGAGCACGAGCACTACACTACAGGCATCGGGAACCACATCGGGTGACGGCTCGTGCCAGGCGGTCGACCAGTTCTTCCTTGAGACGCGGCGCCTGACAGCTAGGTCATCCGGGCGAGTCGACGAGCTCGGAGGAGGTAGAGCAGGATGGGTCGAGATGCAGTCAAACGACCCTGCACCTTCGGGAGCAAACATCAGTCGCGCGACTCGGAGTCTGGAGCGAGCAGTGACGCACCCAGCCAGTGGACCCGAATGTCGACAATCCGAAGCGATGAATGGAGGGCAGGACGAGCAGGCGACTCTGCCTCTGCGACTGTCATCGCATCTATCAGGCCTGTTCGACCGTGTCACGACGAGAGATGAGCGAGCGACCTTGGACGGCGGAGCCAGTCAATCGAGCGTCGGCCTCATGCTGCTAGAGACAGCAAGATGTACACGCACGTGGGGAGGCTGGACCTGCGAATCCTGGCGAGTAGGAAGCTTCCAAGCACGCAAGCAGGGCAGCCATGCAACGGGGCCAGAGAGCAATATCGACATCGAGACTATGTACGCGAGGGAGCAGAGTGAGCGGATGGAAGTGCCTAGGGCGCAGAACGTGGACGTACGGGAGCATATCGTTGCGGCGGAACAGGGCTCCCGAGGAGTTCACACGGTAACTATAGAGGCAGCACGACGGTCAGAACGGACACGAAGCACTGTGGCAGAGATCAGACTCACCAGCGAAATGGGCACGAAGGGCGACATGTTCCCTATGGTGGTCAGTAGCCGGAAAGCGACCCAGTTCGGCGGTGTACTTGCTTCAACTCGAGGAGATCGAGGAGGAACGGATGTGCCGCGCGTAGTCGACCCAGCGTGGGCCTACGAGGGCTCAAGTGTAAGCGACACCGAACGAGAAAACAACGGAAGAACGGAGATACCTGGACGCGGCACCGACGTGGCGTCGAGCGGACGAGACGAGTCAGGGTCGCAAGCACAAGACTTCCGGCGGGCAGCGCGCGCGCGAAAGGATGTAGCGGCGACGGGTATTGTGCCACACCGTGGCTGGTACGGCAATCTGGGCGGTGACGAGAAGAGAACGGCGGGCGGCAAGCCATCGAGCGCAGCCACTAGCGCATGCGACAGGGAACGGGAGGAGGTCGGAGAGTTCTTGATGGCGGCGAGGCGAGTCGTCAAATTCGGAAACGACTGGCCACGGCTACATCAGCAAGCTGTACACGTGTCATGGGGGTCGAGGCAGGTCACAACAGCAGTGGTAAAGGATAGACGCACCAGTAGAAACCCTGCGATATGCCGTCCAGCTTCTTTGCGAGTCGAAGGCGTAATATCAAGTCGACGAGGTACACCGCACGTGCACACGAATGCGAGAAACGCATCAGACCTCCGAGGAGATACCCTGGGGCACGATGGCGCGACAACGGAGGAACTCGATACGTGCGAGCCAGACGAGCCGCAGGAGCGACGGGCGGAGCAAGCGCAGGCGTTCAGACAGGGTATGAATCGAGCAACTGAGATCGTACTCACCTACGGATTCTTCCCCACCAACTACGCGTACCCTCGACGTTCATCTCCCTCCGCGAGAACTGTCTGGCATGTGCAAGAGCACGCGACGAGCGCATTCGAGCTCGGAGTTGAGGACGTGCCCCTTCCGGGCAGACAGCGGGACGATGATGGACGCGACTGCGACTGGGAGCGTGCTGACGTGGCGAGAGATCAACAAGGGACCATGATCGCGATGGACGAGAGACAACACAACGAGATCCGGAGCGAGGTCCACAGGCAGTCGCAGGCAGAGGAGAGAGGACTCAGGCGAAAGACGATCGCTCAAGCGCCCGAACCACGGTCTGCACAGCGTACTGGCGCCTCGCTGGTCGGTCGAGTCGAAGTTCTGGCGCGCGCATTTTCGCAGCTCCCACGTCTCCTCAATACTAGTAGCTGGCTTGCGCATGTTTCTATCTGGCGAAGTGCGAGATGCTCAGAGACGGCCCATAGTTGCCATACCGTAAGATCGGAGGGAACCGCGTTATGTGCGTACAAGCGGCAGCGGCACGACCAGGGGGTCCTACCCTTAGGTGAAGCAGACACTCGAGGCAAGCGTATGGGCGAGAGGGAACGGTTGGAGCGCGAAAGAGCAATAAGGACAGTTCTATGCGCAAGTGAGTCACCGCAACAGTCACGACTGAACGGAGGCGACGTAGCAGGTCTGTGCATCGATATGCATGCACTGAGGTGCCAGCAGGCGGACTCGGTGATAGCAAACTCATCAACGGAGGGAACACTCACTCACGGATCTGTACCACCGATGAGGCAGACGGGTTGGGATCGCGACTCACAGTCAGACGGAAGCGAGAAGTGTAGCAGCGAGAGTCTAGCGACGGACAGGAAACAGACGAGCTTCGAGGACGACGCGTCACAGAGGGAACAAGACGACTTCAGGAAGACGGCACGGCGGAGCATTGCCGGGCGGGATGATTCCTCAGAGGCAAAGCAGCCAGACGCGGAGGGAACATCAACGTTCGGATGAGTGTCAACACAGGACGGACTCACCCAGAGCGCCCCCACGATCAGTCGCTCGCGCGCGGGACCGCTGTTCTTGCCAGTCTTGGTCATCACATCCGGGCGGAAGGAAAGGGTACACGTATGCAAGGACGCGACGAGCGGAGTGTCTCCTCCGAAGCGACTGGAGGGCGGTGACGGGAGCGGCTGTCGCCGACGAAGAGCTGAGGGCGATTGGCACTCAGGCAAACGGTCGGACACGAAAGGAAGTATCGAGGACGCGGGTACAGGAAGTCAAGCTCGAATCATGCGGTCGGTCGAAGTGAAGAGTATCTATTGCGAGGCTACCTACAACAGACGGACGAGTCGAACCAGCGCGCCCACGGGAGAATTAAGCGACGCCCGCTCGGAAGTCACGGCGAGCCGGCAACTTGAAGTTCCGTCTATCCAGACGGGACGCGAGTACGGGTGCGAGAGCACGGACAGGCGAGCAGTTGCGGGTACGGCACGGGCGAGCTCAGAGATGGAGGTGCGCCAGTGGAAACAGCGAGAGCGGGACAGATCTCTGGATGCATCGAGACGACAAGTTGCGGATTTAGACGGGGAACGGGAGCTACGGGAGGAGCGGGATGAAGGAACGCGGACGTTCGGACGCACGCTGGCGACCGAGATTGCCAGGCGATATGCGAAGCGATCACCAGCTAGCGGTGACGACCTCGTGGAGGGAGCGGAAGATGAACGAAGCACTCAGTGCGGAGCGAACCGAGGAGCTTGGAGGCTAGAGGAGGTAAATAAGGGGTGGAGTAGTTGGATGGTGAGCGCGAGCTATGAGACTATGACCGGGCGGAGGGAACGAGGGGATGTAGAGGATCGTCTGGAGGCTGCTGGACGAGAGATCGCAAGTCAAGACGACCACTTAGGAGTACAGAAGCACTACGCGGAAGGAACGCGAGCGTCTGGACGAGGGGATGGACTCACCCGTAGTCTCTGTGCGGCAAACGGTGCAGCTCGTACCGACCGGGTTTGGAAAGTGTTGCCTCAGACGCAAGAGGACGACGGTGGTACAATTGGTCGCGGCGTCGGGGAAGCGGAGGAAGGAGGTGAGAGTCAGCCGAGGATGAGGACCGCTACTGGTGTGGCTGAGCACAGGGAGTGCTGCGGCGGGAAGGATAAGCCGTCGCAGGCCGAGATATTCACGAAGGAACCGAACGTGTTTATGCAGGGTATCCACGGCATGGCGAACCCTCAAGTCGCAGACGTAGCGCGCACCCTTTCACGTATCCTCAAGTCGGTTATGGTCCTATTAGCGGGTGCACTGGCGTGCAGCGGCATCTGGCGACATATGATGAAGGCCGTGTCAGGGCATCTGGATCGCGCTGCGGAGGGGACCACGTACGAGGATCTGAGCCGCAGGGAACACGACTCGGATGCGAATCTCAAGAGGTTGTCGACGGGAACGCCAAACACGAGAGCTGATCGGACGGATCAGTGCCAGGTGCGAGTGACTGCCCACGTAGCGCGGCTCGGGAGCAGACCAGCGGAGAGGGTGTCTCGGATCGACACGCGGTGCAAAACAAGAAGGGGCAGGACATCGAATCCCAGAGCATCCGGAGCACATGTACGAGTCGGGAGCGAGAGATGGACGAGCACGCGTACGGCAGGGAGAGCATCCAGGGGCATAGGTCAGCTGGGGTGTCAGTTTCGAGCGCGAGACGAGTCGGAGGGAACGAGTGGAGAGCGAAGCATTCGTGCAGTCCACAAGACGAGAGGCGGGAGACGTCGATTGCCAGCATGTTCAGCGACAGGACGCAGACCAGACGCGCGGGCACAGATGGTCAGCACGGATCAGGGACGAGAACGGACGCGGCAGTAGGGTCCGTACAGCGAACGGTTCGATGCGGGTCTACGGGATACAGGACTGGAGGTATAAGACCGCCGACAGAGAGCGTGCCGAGGTCCGTGACGTCGACGAAGGCCTGTCGGAAGAGGCAGAATTGGACCAGGGAGGATCCAGGCGACGACCGTCCAAGAAGAGCCTGCGCAGTTCCCTACTGGGCTGCCAGTCTCCGAGTCGCTGAGGGGCCATTCGCACGCAACATCATCTGGCGACACCCGCTACAGGAGGCGACGGGGGTATCCCAGCGATCCGAGGAGGACGGCAGACGCGGGGACCCGTACAGCTCCGAAGGATCGAAGGCAGACGACTCAGTGGCGAGCCAAGTGTCTACCGAGGCAGAAGTGAGCGGCGCAACAACCGACGAAGGAGAACGAACCAGGGCACAGAGGGAGAGCGGATCGATCAAGCGCGCGCGGCGGAAGAAGGCAGACTGCGGGCTGTGTGCAGCAGTTGAGCCCGAGTCGTTGCGGAGAGAAGCGTCGGTTTACCCAGTGCTGAGGTAAGGGAGTGGAGAGGTGTCGGACCGAGTCAAGGGGAAGTGGAGTCGGTCCACCAGGACACCGAGTGCGGCGATGCGGTGGGAACCATGGAACTTCGAGTCAAACCCGGAATACCATCGGAGTGCGACGAGGCGAGGTCAGACGATTCAGGGATGCAGCGGGCCGGCAGTCATGCGAAGGACGGATACGCCGAGCGCCGTGTAGCCGTGGTAGACCCCCACATTGGTATCGAGAACAAGCACAGCGGGGACTATATTGGGTCGATGAGCACAGCGCAAGTATCTGAGAGCGGATGGTGGGTGTCGGTTATCCCAGAAGCCGCGAGTGGTGGCGAGCTAGGCGACGGCGAGGCCGACGCAAGTGCCCAGGAGAGACAAGGGCTGGAGCCGAGAGGCGGGCAGGCCGGGTCCGAGCAGGAGGACCACGTACGTCAAGACGGGCAGCGAGCAACGAGTCTAGACCAGGGATGGGCGAGCGATGTGGTTGGACGATTAGATGGTCGCGAGCAGCACTTACCGAGCGGGACGAAGACCAGGGGCCAGGTCGATGAGCACATGGCAGCGATGGACAAGGACGCGCCAAGGCCTGTATCGAGGGACGTTCTGTTACAGCGAAACGAAGTCGAGAGAGGGGATGTATACGTGGAGAGCATACAACGCTGGGGCGCGAGCTTGGAGCTGGGTCCGGACGGGACAACTCACCAGAGATTCAGCCGTGGCGGGAGTGTCCCTACGACTGGGCAGCAAGAACCAGCTGAACTGGGTATACCGCCGTGGACGCAAGACGAGTATACGTGGACCAAGAACGACGGAACGGGTGAGCGCATGCAGGACAGCGAGTGCGCAGTAATGCTCCCGCAGAGGAACCCGGTCGAAGTCAGTGAGCGAACTGGCGATCTCATGGAAGCAGGAGGCATACCCCGGGAATGTTCTGCGGCGGACGAACCTGCACGGGCACATGGCGAGACAGACCAGGACGCGAGCCTGCTGCTGAGTAATGGGGAGTCCAAACCCGCGGGCGAAGGCGCCGAAGCTAGCGAGACGCAGGAGGCGGCGAGACAACAAGTTCAAGTACAAGTAAGGACATCAATGCGCGCGGCAGGAGAGAACAGACATACCGAGTGTAGGAAAGCGGGCGAGAGCACGAAGGATAGCGATGGCGAGGTGGTTCCGCAGGAGGACTTGGTCGAGATCAGCCAGCCATACGGGCTGAAAGCGAACCTCGAAGACGTGCCGCAGCAGCGACGCGTGGGAGACAAGGACGTACGTGCACGTGACGAGACGAAACGGGGCGAGAGCTTGGAGCCAAGAGGAAAGGCTGAGCCCGAGATGCGAGGCCCGGAGCCAAGCGCCGAGCGACTCGAGAGTGAGCAGGAGGACCCCGTATGTCAGGGAACAGGGGGTGGACTCGCGTGCTGCAAGACGAGGCCGATCAACGACACAAGGTACACCCTGCGACTGGAAGCCGAACTGGGAATGCCGTCGTGCGCACAGACCAGGGATGGACAGGCCGAGCGAGAGGAAACGGGCGAGTACGCGCTAATCGAGGATCATGGACCAGTGTCGCAGGCGAACAGGGCTGAGGTCAGCCAACCAACCGGGGCTCTCGTGGGCTCAGCAGACGTACCCCCGGGATGTTCTGCGGCAGACGGGCTAGCACGCGCGCATGACGATAGGGACCAGGCCGCGAGCTTCAGGGCGGCAGAATCGCACTGTTTAACCAGGTCGTCGGCATGCATATCGGGAGAGAGCGGATATGTCGAGTCTGAGAGAGCGGGCGAGTGCGCACGAGACGGGGATGGTGCGACGGTTCTGAAGGTGACCTCGTTCGGGACCAGCGAGCTAGCGGAAGGACCGGCTATCGTTGAGTCGGACGGGCAAGAGTCGGGACCGCAAGCAGGGTGCGTCGACGCCAGCCGGTCAAGGGAACTCCCGGCAGAAATGACGGGCCAACCATTGCAACGAGAGGCGGGGGAGGGACACGTCCGAGCTCATGGGAACTTGAACCAGCGCGCGGGCGTTCAGCTGAGTAATGGGGAACCCGAGTCAGCTGATGAACACGCAGGACATGGCGGCGTTCGGGAGACTGCAAGACCATGGAGTCGAGCGGGTATGTCGAGGCACACTGGCAGGCAGGGAGAGAACGGACGTCCCGAGTGTAAGGGAGCGAGCGTGCGGGCGCAGAACAGCAATGGCGAGGCCATTCTACGGGTCAACCTGATCGAGGTCAGCCAGCCAAACGGACTACCTGCGGACCACGCAGACGTACCGTGGCGTCGAGGTGCGAGAGCCAGATGCGTATATGCTGGTGGGGACACAAACCGGGGCACGAGCTTGAAGAGGAGCAAAGGGGAGCTGGATGACGGATGTGCTGGCGATAGCGAGACAGGGAGGGAGACAAGGCGAGACTGGCAAGCATCGGGCGGAGTACCGTCAGGGATGTGGATGGAAGGCGAACGCACCGGACTTGAGAAAGCAGGCACGAACAGGGAGGAGGGTGTCAGCGAAGCGGTTTGGCGAGTCGGGATCGCCGAGGTCAGTCAGTCAATCCACCCCTTCACGGAGGCACTGGACATATCGTGGCGGCGATGCACGGCGGGCAAACGGAGGGAGTACAGGCGGGCCAGAGCCGATGTTATAGGTGAATACGGGCAGGAAGGCGGGGGCGAAGAGGTGCCACAGACGGGATTCATCGATATCAGCCCGCAGAACGGCTGCTTCGCGGATTCAGCAGACATACTGGGGCATGGATACGGTACGGGTGGGCTCGTGCTCGTGCACACAGGAAGGAAGGTGAACCGGTGTGCGAGCGTCGAGCCGAGTATGGGGGAGCGAGTTGATGAACGTGCTGGTCGTAGCGAGACCTGGAGAGCGAGGAGACGGGGAGCCGCATCAGCAGAGTTGTTGTCCGTGCAAACGGAGAACACGCGCTCTGAGTACGATGGGACGAGCGGGCACGCGCAGGACAGCGAATGTGGTGAATTACTGCAGGTGGGGTTCACGGAGATCATCCAACCCCTGCGAGTCGAGATGGACCGTGCCTGGAGCTTTGAGCCGAGTAAGGGGGACTGGGACAAGGACGTCCAGCAGTTTAAGATGGAGTGGAACAGCGAGTGCGATGAGGAACCCGATCAGTGGAACGCAACGCGAGGCTGTGGCGAACGAGCAATACCTACGTACAAGGAACAGCGGGACGTGACGACCGAGCATCCGAGCCACATATGCGAGGCCGGGGACCGTATGGAAATCGGCAGGAGCAGTGACTCACCGGACGAACCGGGGCAGGGATCGCGAGCGGAACACAGCGCGGATAGTCCAAGAGATAGGGCGAACAACTACGAGCCTGATTCTGCGAGTCAAGACGTACCTGAGGATGCCTGGCTGCTAGGAGACTTCGGGGAGTTCGGCGCTGATACGCCGGAGCAGACCCCTGAGGAGGACCTCGTCGCATGCTGGCACATTGCGGAGGATGGGCGGCGGTTGTGGGGGCACATTCCGCGACTCGAAGCTGAGGCCGCCCTGCGCGAAGTTGAGCAGGCAGACAAATGGATCCCAGAGGACAACACGCGCACTGTTGACGAGGACGCCGAGCGGAACAGATGGCTAGCGCAGTTCCTGGTACACGAGCACATACGACTCGGGGTACCACTGGCAGAGGTCTCGGATAGCCCAAGGGGCGAGCACTTGACGCAACGGGAGATTGGGCAAGCAGTCGGCCTGGGAAGCTCGAGCGCGGACGGTCCAGCGGGACGCGAGCGACCACAGAGGGCGTATCCGAGAATGGGGGAACCTCGGAGAGGAGCTAGACCTGGTGGTCAGCCAGATAGGGCGGTCGACGCGGTAGAACGTGGACCGCGAGACTCGGAGTGCCTTATACTCGCTGAGTCGGCCGAGCTGAACATCCCGGAGGAAGCGCACGATGACGGGCTGCGAAGCTGTTGTCATCTCGACAAGCACGGACAGTGGATCATCGAGCTCCTTTCGCGCGACGAGGCGAAGAAGGCGGTAGCGGAGGCAGATCAGCGGTTGCGGAGCGGGTTCATGCGTGGCAGGTCAGGGGCAGCTCGAGGACATACCACACAAGACACCGAGCAGAACGAGTGGTTAGCGCGGAACCGTGCACACAAGCGCGTACGACTCAGGGCCGTGGTCTCGGAGAGCGAGAGGGATGAGCAGTTGACACGGTGCGACACTGGAGAAGCATGCAGCCCGGGTCGACGAGTCAGAGGAAACCAGATCCGTGACACGCATAGTCCGGCGAACCGAGAACATCCGCGCAAGAGGGATTCTCGGAGAGGTACGGGACCGGCTGGTTGGCCAAATGGCGCGATTTATGCAGAAGAACCTGGACTTACCGGGGAGCATCGTTTTGTCGGGTTCTCTGAGTCGGAAGAGGTTCGCGAGGACGACTTGGAGCTGATCACTTGCTGCCATCTCGACGACCACGGGCAGTGGATTGTTAAATCTCTTCCGCGCGACGAGGCGAAGAGGGCGGTTGCGGAGGCAGACCAGCGGCTGCACGGTGGGTTTGTGCGCAGGTTAGGGACAACTCGAGGTCACACCATGCGAAGCCCAGCGGAACGAGAGCGACTGTCGAGCATGGATCCGAGTATGGGGGAGCTGCAGAGAGAAGCTGGACCTGGTGGTCAGCTCGACATCGCAATCGACGCAGAAGGATCGGGATTCAGCGAGTGCTTACTTCTGGAGTCAGCCAAGCCCAACGTCCCGGAAGAGGCTTGCAACAATGAACTAGTCAGATGCGGCCATCTGGACGAGAACGGGTGTTGGATCGTCGAGTACTTGCCATATGCAGAGGCGATTGATGAGACAAACTGGGACTGTGGCTGGGTCAACCGGGACGAATGTCGCGCGCGCAGTTCCAGCGCAACTCGAGGACAGATCACAGAAGATAACCGAGCGGAAGGACTGGCAACATTTATGTCGCAGTGGATTGCTCTCGGTTAGTGTTGCCAAAGGAGTAGGTGACCGGGGACGGTCACAATTCGAGTATGGGGGAGATGTGGGGAGTGCCTCCCACATAGGCCCGGACAGTACGCATTTCACCTATTTTGAACCTTCTGGATGATACAGTTCCCTCCGAGCACAACGACAACTTTCTTTCTTCCTTCCGACATCTAATATCTACTGTACTTCATGGACTTGGTACGATTTCGCATCTCTTACCATATATAGCAACTAGCTACTCTTAGTCAGCATTTGCGGCATACAGTGCCATGAAGACATGTACATATCTTACTTAGTTCTCCCCACCTCCGAATCTAGACATCTGCGAGCACAGCTTGTGGGTCCCTCATACATTTGTTGGAGCTGGGAGAGGCTCCCCGGGTTGGTCAACAGTGACCTTCTTGGGCAATCAAGGATCTTCGGACGTGCACGGTGCCACGTAATCGAGAAAAGACAAGTCCTACGACTTGGAGGCCAGGACAGCTCGGAAGATACAGGACCCGGACAGGGACTCGCGGAACGAGTACAGGAGCTTGCGGAACGAGTACGGGAGCCTGCGGAACGAGTACAGAAGCTCGCGGAACGAGTACAGGAGCTCTCGGAACGAGTACAGGAGCTCGCGGAACGAGCATAGGCGGCTGCAGAACGAGCGTAGGAGCTCGCGGAACGAGCACAGGAACCCGCGGAACGAGGAAGGCGACCACGGAACGAGAACGAGACAACCGCGGAACGAGTTTAGCGACTTGAAGGGCAGCGACTGCAGAGCCAGAGTGGGGCACCTTCGGAACGAGAACAAGGACAAGAACGAGACAGAGCTTTAGAGTCCACGGAGCGAGTTGGGAACAGAGTCGTCAGCGAGGCTTGGAGAACCGAGGACAAGGTTACGATCCCTGAGGTACGAAGGTATCGTTCTTATGATGGACCACCATGAAACGCCTTAGCGATTCCTCCAGAATGGCAGTTTGTTCCCACAGTGCACGTGACATTCAGCCACCCAGATAAGTAGAGATAAGTAACTGTTAGTATGAGTTACTTATCTGAGTCTGAAATTTCAGACTCCCAGACGACGCGACTTGCACCAACAGATACAAACAAATGCAGTGGTTAAGCGCTCACTTATGGATATGAGGGCCATGAAACGCCTTAGCAGTTCCCCCAATAAGGAAACTGATAAACATATCATGTGACTGGCAGCTGGGTGGCTCAATGCTGCAAGCGCTTACACACTGTAGTGCCTATATAGTCTCAGCCAGTAACAAATCATAGTATACATAATATGCTCCCCTTATAGTCCTTCATTCACAGAGTATACAGCAATTTTACGCAGTATAGACAGTCACTGGCTAACTCAGAAAATGCAAAACAAAAAAATGCACATATGCCTCTGCAGATTCAATGTGTTTCTTTATGACTCAAATATGTTCTATGTGTACACTGCAATGTATATGTGTGGTTTAGACACTGTGGACAGCTCATTCGCTTCTATGATGGAGCCAACAAGGATAATGATGGGTAATATGAGCATCCTTTACCATATTGTGCTCCATATATCCCATGTAGTGATCACTATTGCAGCTCAAAGCAACAATACGCTGGTGTTGGATGTGACTGTATATTTCCCACATTTTCTGCATTTGTCTGAGCCCCATATGCACTAATGTGTGTATGATACCTCTTTGGGAAGGCCACATACTCCATATGGCAATTGTGCAGCCACTAGCTTTGTCTTGCACACAGTCACAGACTAGGGATACATATATGCATCTGTACTTTATGGAGAACTGGAAAAGCTAATATAGCAATATATATGGTCATGCTCTAGGTACCAAGGTTACAGACAGGACAATATGATTTTGACACATATATAAAGTACACAGCCATATCACCCATGTTCCACGCATAGATTCAGCCCATACAAAAAGGCTATGCTACATTACAATATACCTCATGATATGAAGTCACACAAGTGACATGCTCCAGATCAATAAGTTGCCTGTATTTATCCCTAGTGTTCATCAGGGTCTTCAGGCATGATTTTGTGAGGTTATTCATTGTTCATAAAGCACATATTAGCCTGCACAAAATGTAAAATCTACCAAGTGTATTGCAATGATTATAGTAGAATGCCATTGCTAGCATCACATCTGTTATTTATTCAATCACACTTTGTTATCACTGCTGTCACACAGTGTTATCACTTCTATCACACACAGGGTTATCATGTCTGTGACATGGTGTTATCATGTTTGCTACAATCCAACCATGTTGTCTATCCATTGTAGACAGGGCAATGTACAATGAGGAAGTTCTACCTTAGGCAGAGTCTCATACTGAATGAATAACCCATACATGACTTTCTGTATAGCTCAGAGCTCTACTAACACTACCAATCTATTATCTAAAATGGCACCTTCTTCCCAGCCCTCTTCACTTTGCACAGCGTGTGCTCTACCATGACAGGATCAAACACAATCTTGGACTTCACATCAGCAGACAGCTTGGCCTCAAGATGATCATGTGCAAGCTTAAAAGCCTTGCACACTTCATCTTGAGTAGCTGACTTGCCGCTGATCAGTCCAAGACATGCAAGACCGGCAAACGCACCAGCCTTCAAGTTCCAAACCACCTCACCCATCTCCTCCACCGTCGGCATCTTCACCTTCCCAGCATATGCAAAGTCAGCAGCCAGGAGAGTGGAAGTCAGAGGTCCAGAGGATGGAAGGTGCTTGCGCTGGATAGCTCCAGTGCGACACTCTGCAAGGAACTCCTGTCGCGCATCCATGAACGCAACCGGGTGCGCATGAAAGAACTCACGGAAGTGAGGCTCAGCTGCAAAATAAGCCTCCGCATGCTGAGGACCGCGCTGGGGTTGGTGTGTCCCATAGCATGACTTGTCGCAGAGGTAGTCCTCCGGGTGAGCAGCGACGAGTTTCTTGAAGTCCTTGAGAGAAGGGAAGAAGTTGGGAGAGAGGTAGGAGGCCTTGGCTCCAAAGGTGATGCAGCGGTGGAGGATACCGCTGGCAATGGCGCCAACCTTGCCTATGTTGTCAGGATGGAAGGGGCCAGAGGGAGATGTTACTGCGCGACGGCCCCTAGCGAGCTCCCGGAAAGGCAAGCGCTTGTCATCGTTCTGCGCACACCAGCGCTGAAGAACAGACGACGACTTGGTCAACTTCGCACCTTCCAGGAGATGGGGGAGGACACCGTAGCAGTCCATGATGAAGCCCAAGAGCGCATCAAGACCGTGAGCATCAGAGTTGGTGAGCTGCAGGGGAATGGTAGGCACAGGGGGAGCAGAGGAAGATGGAGTGGAGGGAGCTGGGATGACGCCGGCACGAAGTCTGAGGAACTCAGCAAACGCCTGCGCATCGGGCGACGTTGGCTGAGAGAGAACTGGGAGCCCGGCAGAGATCATAGTAGAACATGTCCAGACGGTTGGAGGAGACAAGACGATGGCGCTCATGAGGAAGGAGAAGAGATGCCTCCGCGCGCAGGTAGATGTCCCAGACGCCATCCAGAAGGAGGACATCAGAGGTGCGGAAGGCAGAGATGATAGCGCGGATGAAGAGAGAGCGGAGGTAGGAAGCGGTCTTCGTGGGGAAGTCGAGCCACGTGCGCAGGGTGCATGGATGAAAGTGATAGACGCACCACGACGCAGATCAGGCGACTGGTACCGTGTCTGTGGGATGGTGGCAGAACCGGTGGGAGACTGGGGAGGAAGTCCTCGCGCTGGAGCTTCACAGAGTCGTAAGACTGGAAGCCCTTGTCCACAGCGCGTGCAAGACGTGCAAGCCAGTCATCAGCGTCAGAGTCACCTTCAAGGACTTTGATGCAGTAGTTGACTGCAACACGGTCTAGCCACAGCCATGCATAGTAGTTCATGAGCATGACTTCAGACCGCAGAATGGCGCGCTTAAGGTGCTGGACCCAATCAGCGCGCTCAAACTGGGTCTGAGCAGACCAGTTCTAGATCAATGCAAAGTCAGACACGCTCTGAATGCATCAGAAAATGAAGACTTACACTTTGCAACAAAACGCAAACTCAACAGAGCGTGCAGCGGCGGAGTCCTCACCCTCCATCGCGTCAAAGAGCCGGTCAAGCATCTTGCGCGGTACAGAGGCTAAGTCTGGCTGCTGCACGTTCAGAACACGTGCAACATTGCCTAGACTCTTGTTCATGGCATGGAACTTCCCCTCAGTGAAGAGAGAAAGAACCGCCGCATACGCTAAGTCCAATGTGAGTGATTGAAACAAATGACACAAAATTGAGACTCACGGTTTGCACTTGTACTTCCAGAGGGACCCGCTGCATCAGACTCAGCATCACTCTCATCAACTTTGAAAAAGAACATATCTGAGTGAGAAATTCAGGTATAAAATGCAAAGTCAATGGCGTACCTTCATCATCCACACCCTGCAATGACGCTGCAGGTGGACCCATAAGGTCATCCAGAGCTACAGAGGGCTGAGCTTGATCATCCTCTCCATCAGAAACATGGCGAGCTATGAAAGAAAGCATGAAATTGGAACTACTACAGCGCAACTGACTTCTTACTGGCACGGCGAGGTCGCAAAGTCCTACCACCTCCACGCTGAGCTGGCTCAGCAGACCCACTAGCCTGACCAGCTGCAGGTCCTGCTAAGGCCATCACACGTGCTGAACGACGTGGATGGCCTATGACTTGAAGAGCTATAAGGCAAACTGTCAGTAAAGCCAAAAGAAAGCGCAAAAAAGGCGCAAAAAAGCGCAACAAGTGCTGCAAAGCTAACAAAAAAGCGTAAAAAAGCGCACCATCTTCATTTCCTAAGTCCAGATGCACTGTGAGAGCCATGAGATTGTGCTCAAACTGTACAACTATGAGACTACTCACCTCGCTGTGCAGGTCTGCTATCAGCATCTGCACCATCCTCCTCATCGCGCGCACGCTTCTTGCCCTTGGTCTTCTTCGGCTTAGCGCTGCCCTTGGCTTGCGCAGTCTTCTGTCCACTCTTGGAGGACTTCTCTGCAATCACCAAGTGAGCAAGACAACACAAGAGAACGTACAAGACTTACTGTGTGCTTTGGAACCTGAAAACCAAGTCAGAACACAAGTCCAGAAATGCTTAAGTGCAGCACTTACGTCCAGGACGCGTCACTGGCGCTGGGTCTGGAATCTCCAATTCATGGCGGAGGGCGACAATGTGCTTGTCATACGTCGCACGTGGAATGACAGCCGCATAGTGCAGCTTGTGCTCCTTCCACTCCCTCCAAACCTGAGCACGCTCATCAATGGATGGATGAACGTACTCAGGTTGTCAGGCCGATGTTCAAGGACAGGAACAAGTTCCGTGTCAGAGAATGTGATGGGCTGGCCCTCCTCATCAACCGCAGAGAACGCTTTGAAGAACGCGTCTGGGTCAAGAGATGGGCCCACATCGGCCTGACGCCACAAAGAGAAGACAACATTGTACAACTGGCGCACCAAAAAAGACGCAACGGTACGTCTGTCCCCAATGTTGAGACCATCAACAGCGTAGTTGAGCTTGTTGGTATCCGTCTTGAAGTCCCGGTCATACCTGAAGATGCATCAGTATGCTGAAAAACAACAAGTCCAGGACTTACATAGGATTGTACATCTCCGGTGGGACCTTCAGCACGTCCCGCGCAAGCGCACCAAGCGCAAGCATGGACTGACCATCCATGACCCGGCTCATGGGGTACATGATATGGTTAAGACGCAGCGCGTCCTCTGCAATCTCGACAGAGGGGTCCGTGACGTACGGACTCATCCCCATGTGCCAATGAAGGCCAGAGAACAAGACGGTGAGTAGGCTAGACCTCTCCGTCTCGTCCTCTGCGAAACCGTCAGGGAGTCTCACATACGTGTAAGACTCTGGAAACAGGAAGAGCCCGGGGTGGATGCCCGCGTGCAACTTCGAGAAGACGGTCATGACAGACATCGCACCTATGGAATCATGCTGATCCTGGTGCAGCCCACCGAAAAAGCCCAGAGACTCTGACAAGTTCATGGGCCCTGCATAACACGTGTCAGAAGTGAACACAAATAAAGAAAAAGACTTACCTTTCTGCAGCTCTGTCAGGTAATCAGGCGTGGAGATGTTGAGCTGGCTCCCACCAAAGCATACATTGTCCACACTCCCCGGGCGGAAGTACCCGAGGAGCTTGGCCTGCAGCTCCATGCGGTGGTGAAGCTCAGGCTGGACGGTGCGGATGACATGAACTCCAAGTTCACCGCCCACCTGCAAAATGATAAGTCAAAAAATGTGAGATGCAACAACTCTTACCTTTGCAAGCTCCCTACGTATCTTCGCATCCTCACCATCGCCACCCACAAAGGACTTAGCCTCTACGTTGGGGGACAGGACACCATTCTGGGCCTGCTGGGACTGGGTGATAGCGTAGATACGCTTACGGTCAGCGGTACCTTTCAGGCCCTTGTCGAGCACAAGACGCTCGAACTCCGTGCCTTTCACCCAGCCCCCGTCCTCCTTGACGGGCGCCTCACGGGAACACTGGTCAACGGGACCAATGATCTCACTACGGAGGCTGAGGTAGCGCTCCTGCAGCTCCAAGGGCATGTCCCTACGCAGCAGTGAGCATGAAAAGCAATATGGAAACAGAAATACTTACCTCTGGGCAAAGATCTGTTGGCGCAGGACATCATCTTCCCAGCCCGGGCCGGCCGGCGACGCAACGTAGACGGGCCGTGCGAACAGCGAGTCACGTGGGCGCAGAAGTGCCACCCTAGCAATACATAAGCTCTCATTCATGAGATGGATTGCATGCTTACCTTTGTCCCGCGCGTCGTCCTCCGAGACATGCGGGAGATCCCAATCCGACGGCTTCCTGCGGTCGTCGCAGCGGCGGCACGCTCGCTGTTATCGACGAACGTGAGGTAGCACGTCGTGTTCGGTCTCCCTTGTATGGGTTACGCGGGTGCTCGTTCACCTTGAAGAGGGGAGGAGTGGACTCGGGGCGGTTAGCCACTGGGACCCACTCCCCAGGCGCATTCAAGATTGTGCTTGCAGGGATCCCAAGGGATATGCAGCAGAAGTGCTAGATGTGGTTAGTACTGCATCCCAGAATGAAGAATGGATCACTTACTATATCCAATTGCCTTCAGAACACTCCAGTTCTCCAGGGAAACCTTCGGGGAGGACAGGTTGGTCTTCCTGAGGCTACAGTGCCAAAAAAAGCGCTATCAGAGGCTGTTCACTGCAGAAAAAGAACAGGGATGGCATATCTAGGCACTCACCATGACAGATGCTCGAAAATTCGGGCTGGATGGCAAGAATATGGGGGTGCAGAGGCTGGAGAGTCGAGGAGATGGAGGTCATTCAAGGGAAAACCGCAGAGTCCTGCGTTTGGCACCCGCGTGCCGTTCGGAGGTGCAACTGTCTGGAAATTCCGCACGGTTGCACCTCCGAATGGCACGAGGGGCTTGCCGACCCGCCAAATCGACGGGATTTGAAGACAGATTCAGACTCCATGCGATGCCGAGACACGCGCTTGAGCGGAGTCCAGAATTGTGGCTGAGGGCACTCGAGCGATCCTCCTCGCTCGAGCAGTGTCCCTCAGCTTCGTCGCGTCCAACGACACACATTGAACGTCCCGCAACGAGACGGGAAGGAGTAGGAGGGGTTAAGGGAACAACCAGGTGAGTAATGTAGAGTTTCTGAGTCATAGGAAATGCTTACCTTCGAGTGAAGACCTCGACTTCTGTTGTGAAGTTCACGCCCTCGCACGGCCGGCCCCTACTCCCCCATGCCCCGCTGGCGGTCAGGAGCGGTTGCGGTCGATTCTCCCAGCTCCGGAGAATTGAACACACCCGCTTTTGTCCACACGCCCACACTCACAGCCTTGCAGCTCGCCATCAAAGTCGGCGCGCCTCTCATCGACCACCCCTGCTCTCCCACCTCCACCGCTTCGTCCCGCGCCCGCCGCCCGTGCGCAAGTGACGCAGGCGACTCTCCCAGCATGGGAGAGTCGAGCGTCGCCGGTTCCGCGACAAACGAAGGCCCTCAGAAGGCCCTGGGTGGCGATCTGCGCACCCAGGGCCCTACCCTCCCTGTCAACCTCCACCCGGCCGTCCCGTGCTTGCCGCGCGTGCACCCCAGTTGTGGTAGGCCCTGTGGCAGTATGCTAAGTCTAATGCAGCATTGGAAAGGGCACATCAAATCTACTGCAAGAGTGCAACGTTTCAGGAATGCCATGGATACCAGTGCAGTAAACACAGCAAAAACTCCTTTTCCCCCATTGCCATTGAGTCAAACTACACAGAAACAGATCATAACTGACTTTTCCACTGAGATACAGCCAGCCCATTGTCATGAACTGGGTTGTGCTGTCTGTGGACTGCTGTATCCTCTTTCAAAACTTCTTCCTCTTGACTCTGTGACAAACAGTCTTCATCTGTTGGATGCTGCAGGTCAAGGAGTAACAAGGAAAGAGCGGACAAGTGACAGTGACTCTGTGGAAGAAGTGTCTGGACCAGTTCTAGTGCCCAGTGCTAGACATGTGTACCATACATGCCAATCTGCATTAAAGGAAAATGAGGTCCCAAATCATGCACTCGCAAATGGGCTCTGGATTGGAGAGATTCCAAAGCAGCTACAAAATCTGACTTGGGCAGAGCATCTTCTCATAGCACGTGTGAATCACAACCATTGTGTAGTTCGTGTCAAAGGCTCACTGCCGAGCAAAATGATTGCCAATGCAGTCTGCCATACTATTCCTATGCCCAAGGTGTATCATGCATTGCCTCCCAGTCCCAGTGAGCTGGATGAAGTGCTGGCGTACATATACATTGGTCCCACCCGTCCAGTTGCTAAGGATCACCAACGTACACCCTTGCTAGTCCGCAGACAAAAAGTAGCTGCAGCATTGGAGTGGCTGAAACTGAACCACATAGACTATGCAGACTTAGACATATCCTACCGCAACCTTGAGATGTATTCTGAAGACACTCCTCCAGTGATACCTGACTATCACATAGGCACAGGCAACAAGGATCCTGAGACCCAAGCTGCCAATGAATCTGAGGAGAATGATGGCACTACAGAGGGTCCATGTCCATTTGTAGTGCATGGGCTTATTGGTGAACAGCTCACAAATATGAGCACTGATGCATTATGGGCCTATGCACTGCAGCATTTTAAATCACAGAAAAAGGCAGCTCTTGGTATTGGGCAATCAGAACAGCCAGAGTCCCTATTCTCAAACCCACAGCTGTACCCACAGATGTTTCCTTGGCTATTTCCATATGGTCTTGGGGGTCCAGGAAACACAAGAGGGTTCAAGAACATATCAGAGCCTGAGAGAAAACAACAACTGTTGATGTACCATGACAAGTGGTTCCAGACTGAGGCCTACTTTCCACTGGTTGCATTCAATCATGAACAGATCAAACACAGTGCAACTGGTGGATTTCTGCTTGCAGAGCAGCAGAAGTTTGCAGATGTAGCCAATAGGATCTTGTCTATAGATGAGAATGTCCTGGATGATTTGACTCAGAAACTCAAAGAACGTGGACACTACAAGCCAGAAACACAGGCAGAGAAGGACTGCTATCAGCTCATACAAGATGTTGATCATGTCGCATATAAAGTCCCTGGATCTCTGACAAGCAGGAAACACATGTGCAATGAAATATGGGCCCTCACCTCCTACCTCGGAGCTCCATCATGGTTCATAACATTTGCACCTGCAGATGTGAAGCATCCATTGTGCCTGTACTTTGCAGACACAAATGAGACATACAAGCCTGACATCCTTGATAATGATGCACGTACAAGGTTGATTGCAGCTAACCCAGTCGCAGGAGCTAGATTTTTCAATGTAGTTGTTGAGCTATTCATAAAGCATGTTCTAGGTGTTGGCTCTAATCATCCTGGCTTGTATGGAGACACAGCTGGATACTACGGAACAGTTGAGCAGCAGGGCCGGATGACTCTGCACCTGCACCTCATGCTATGGATCACAAATGCATTGACTCCACAGGAAATACGTGAGCGTATCATGGACCCCACATCTGACTTTCAACAGAAAATGGTTCAGTATCTAGAAAGTGTCCACCAAGCAGAGTTCATGGGTGCAAACATGGCCGATGTGTATGACCGGTTGCTCAATGATCAGCAGCAGGATAATTACATTGATCCTACCCTGACAATGCCAGACCCACCGCCTAACCAGAAGCATACATGTACAGGCTAACTAAATATGCCCAAGTGTGTCTGTATGACTGGATCAGACTGAGTGACAAACAAACCATGGGACGTGCCAAAATGTGCTACTCAGAAGCTCAAGCCAGTACATGAGAAAATTGCTAAACTGGAGAACAATGAGGACAAGAGCAAACGAGATATAAAGCCATTGCCTAGTCGCAGAGGTGGTGGCCAGGACAAATGGAAGGAAGAGTCTGATGATGATGACCCATTGTTGCTCACAAAGGAGACAGCACAGAAGGCTAGAGAGGATGAGCAAATGGATGCTATCACAAATTACCATGAGCCCACACACTTCCAGCCCACTCATCCTCAGTATGAAACACACATGGCTGTCATGCTACCAGATCATTGTGCTCGGGTGCCCAACTTTGTTAGAGGCACATTGCCACGTCAAGACAAGGGTAATAGAGAGGAATATTGCATGACCATGCTCATGCTCTTCAAGCCTTGGCATAAAGGCTCAGACCTCAAGGATACTTCTCAGACATGGGATGATGCATTTGCTAGCCATGAATTCACAGAACGGCAGCAAGAGGTCATGAAGTTCTTCCACATAAAGTATGAGTGCAATGATAGTCGAGATGACTTTTCCAAGCACAGACAGGACAAAGGAGAACATGGAGGCCTGGGCTTTGAGGAAGAAGAAGAAGAAGTTGACAATGATGATTACATTGATGTTGTGCAGAGCAGTGTAACAGGTGATGATGGGGCAATTGACTATGATCCAGAATGGGATGTTCTCGGGAGGAAGTCCCTGACTCGTATTGCACAGATGCAACAGGCAGAGAACATTGCTCATGCTAGTGGCTGGCTTGATGACTCCAAAGACAAGGCATCACTCTCACCAATGGACCGGTTCCAGCCCGTGAGCACCATGACAGGACCAGAGTGGAAAAGTGTTCTCAGCCAGAAGCGGGAAGATATTCTCCATCAGCGAGAGGAGCAGGCAGCAAGCAAGCCCAGAGATGAACCTGGTAGCCACAACAATGGCAATGACAAACCTGCAGACTATGTGGATAATGTGAAGGTGGTAGACTACAACTGAATGTCTGTCAAATTCAGAGCAGCAGATGATAAGCTTCAGTCACTTATTGATGGCATAGTGAAAAGCTTCACATTGACTGAGGAGCAAGAAAGGGCTTTTCATGTAATTGCTAACCATGCAACTCAGCCTCCTGCAGAGAAGCTGAAGATGTATCTTGGAGGAATGGCTGAAACTGGGAAATCTCAGGTCATCAAGGCTTTATCAGGTTCTTCCAAGATCACAATGAAGGCTATCGCTTTGCATGCATGGCTCCCACTGGCTCTGCAGCATCCCTCATCTCTGGATCTACATACCACTCCATGCTGGGATTCTCCAAATATGGTGATGCTAATAATAGGACTCTGCGGAATGTCCGTGACAGACTGAAGGATGTGGACTACATATTTCTGGATGAGATTTCCATGGTTGTCTGCAACCATTTCTATGATATTTCTGCACATCTATGTTGCATATATAGCAACACTGGTGAGCCATTTGGTGGCAAAAATATGATCTTTGCTGGTGATTTTGCACAGCTTGAGCCAGTGTCAGAAGTTGGAGACAACAAGAGGCGTCCCTTGGGAAGGCAATTTGGCATCAAGTTACTACAGTTGTGATTCTCCGACAAAATATGAGACAGAAGTCTCAGAGTGCTGAAGATGCAAAATTCAGAAAACTGCTGGACAACTTACGCTACAAAGCTTGCACAATGGCAGATGTGAATTTTCTGCGAGGCTGTATAGCTGGCCGGGGCAAAGGCAAACCAAAGCTTAGTGATCCCAACTTCCGGAATGTGTCTATCATACTGTCATACAATTCCCACAGAGACCGAATCAATGAGCTTGGTGTAGCGAGGTTTGCAAAGGATACAGGCCAGACTCTGGAAACCTTTTACTCTCTAGACCATTATGGGAGTCCTGAGGAGAGTAAAAAAACGCGCAAAATGAAGAAAAATGCGGATGTCAGGTGCAAGGTGGACAAGATCCATCCTCATCTGTAAAATCAACTCTGGGCATTGCCAAATAAAAATTCCAATAATCACCCAGGGATAATATCCCTCTGTGTAGGACTTCCTGTCATGATTAAAGCCAATGAAGCCACGGAGTGCAATGTCACCAATGGAGCAGAGGCAGTAGTTGTAGGATGGGAATCCAAGCCACTCACAGGAGACAAGAGAATGCTGGATGTGGTATTTGTGAAGCTTACTGCTGCTCCCACTCCTGTCAAACTTGATGGTTTACCTGAGAATGTAGTCCCAATTGCTGCTCAGACAATAAAGATTCCCTGCTTGATGCCCAATGACCGCACACTGACTATCCACAGAACTCAAGTGGCTCTCATACCCAACTTTGCCATGACTGATTTCAATTCCCAAGGCCGTACCAGGCCATACAATGTGGTGGACCTCCAGAACTGCAAAAATCACCAATCTGTGTACACGTGTCTGTCCAGGGGTTCAAGCTATCAGGGGACCATTATTGTCCAGGGCTTTGACAACTCTAAATTCACGGGCGGTGTCACTGGCTGGCTCAGACAGGAATTCAGAGAGCTGGAGCTGCTAGATGAGATCACAAAATTGAGATATGAAGGAACATTGTCTCCAACAGTACAAGGGGTCACCCGTGTAGCCCTCATCCATGCTTACAGGAACACAAAGGGTGCTAAACACATGCCCAAGACCATGCACACTGCACTGAGATGGTCTGAGAAGCAGCCCTTTGACATTGAGGCTCCATACAAGGAAGCTGAGTGGGATATAGTAGAGCATCCAAAGAAGAAGAATGCAAAACAAGGAAGCACAGATGAGCTTGCTGAGCAAGCAGCAAGTGAAGATACACAACGGATCTCCCAACAGGATTTGCAGGCAGCCAAGTATATTCCTGCCAAAGGGGCTGTACAGCTTACAACTGTGAGTACAGACACTGGTGGTAACATGCGCAAGAGGCCCCTGGGACAAGGGACACATAAAGATAGTAATGACAGGCCAGCAAAGAGAGCACGACCACTGGCAAATAATAGCAATATGCCACTCTGTTTTGACTGGAATGAAGAGACATATAGCTGTGCATTTGACAGTCTGCTGGGCATTTTGCATTGTGTTTACCAAGAACAGAACATGTACTGGCAGCAGCATATAGCTCATCAAAACAAATATCTCTCAGCTTTCACAGACATGTTGCAGCAGGTCCACCAAAACAAAACCAACCTCAACAGTGTCCGGGACAGAATGCATGAGATGCTGCACAATGATGATCCAAACTCATTCCCCATGGTAGCTCCTGCAGGGTCTGATCTGTATGCTCTGTGCAAGCAGATGCTTTCTCATGATATGGACTACTGCAATGAGACAGACCGATGCTCCTCATGCCATGTCTCCCAACATGTGACCACTTCTTCAACCAAGCTATGGACATTGGATGCTGCATTGTGGGATTCCAGGATTGCGCGGGGGCGCCATGTGACAACACGGACAACTTCTCATTGGGTCAAAGCTACCCAGAAGCACAAACTTGGAACTAGATGCCGCTTTTGTAATGCAACTATGATCCATGAAGAAGTTCTTACAAGAGCACCCAACTTTATTGCATTTAATGTATACAGGGCAGATTGCACTAGGCTAGAGAAAAAGGTGGACATTAACACTGCCTTAGGTAACACCTCTTACTGACTGTGTGGGGTGATTTACTTTGGTGGATTCCACTTCACAGCAAGGATAATATCAACAAATGGTCATATCTGGTTCAATGATGGCAAAGAGATAGGACAGAATTGCACTGATGAAGGTATCCTGACTGCAAGTGGTGGCTTGCAACTGTGCAGTGCAGGGAACAGACATATGACAATAGGTCTCTATGTCAAGGTTGCCTAAGGTGTAAAAAAGTGCTACAGTACCGAAGGGATCGTACTGCCAGTCATGGCCCTCTCCCCAGCAAGTATCCATGCTTCGTAGTGCTTAACCTACTCCGCTAACTGCCACACATAAGCTGTGGGATGAGCCTGAGCTTGACATGCCTTTCCACAGTGTCATGATGGCGGAGATCATGTCGCGGCAGTGGTGGCTAGGGCAGCACCCGGAAGCCCCTCGCCACGAGAACCGGTCTCGCTTTGACATCAACGTCAAGCCGCCGTCGAGCAATATGATCGCTCCGACCTGCAGCGCAGTGAGTAGCTGGGCTTCTGCATGGGTATCGGATAACCTGACACATTGACAGATCTTAGTTGCCTTCCATGAAACATTGGCAGGCAATACCACCGTCAACTTCGACGAGATGACTTATGCCACAGAGTAAGTTATACCATGTCCTGCGCACAATTGCTAATAATCTTTGTCTTGCAGGCATGATCACTTGAAAGCCGGCATAGACAGGTTGTGTAAACACTTGGATGCGAACAGCAGAATGTACGACGAAGGTATTTCCGAGCTCGTGAAGTCAATGAACAACACTATGGTGTCGAACATCATGTAGGTTACTTACATTGCATCGGACACAATCTGTTGACAAGTCGTGTAGGGCATTTGCTGGCATTGCCCATGACAAGAGCCAGAGGGACAAGGGCAGCACCCAGGAAGTCAACGATGGTATTGACATGCAGGCAGTTCTCGGCCGATGGGGCAAGAAGAAGGCACCGGTGTCCGCTGTCTCAGGTGTACAGTCACAGGCTGGTCAAGTATTGTATCCCCTCCATCCAGTCGCGAGCAGCTCCAAGACCAAGTAAGAGGTTGTCGGGACATAAGGTGAGTGGTCGCAGCCTCGCAATATCACTTCCATGTGGGATTGACACTGTGCCGAGTTAGTTGATCTGTTCTGTACGGAAGGATACCCACGCTTTGTTAGCCATCTGACCACCTGTAGCTCACTCACATCTCACTGCTCGTCTCTACCGTCTCGTTAGTATTATCTAGGTGTTGTATTATTAGGTGTAGGCATTTGTACGTGCTGTGCATGTACTACAATGATCAATAGGATCATTGATGCGATCAACAAGCTTGAAACAGGTCATCTATAATGACTGCTGGGCTGCCAGGTTTGGCATACGAAAGTAATGATCATAAAAAGTGATTCTAGAGTGAGTGAAACCTAGCTGAGAGCTCTCGAGAGTACATACCTGGTTTGATTGAGCGAGCTCTCCAAGGGATTTGGGGAATTCACAATGTCTTTGAGATCCGACAGGTCAAATACAACACACTTGAAATCGAAGGACTTGTCTTGCTGAGACGACAGTGCCTATCACAGCTCGAGAGCTGGCCAAATCACTATACAACCTGTTTTATTGTCTCCACAACCACTTGGGGACACGGGCGTTTTTTCCTGATGTAACAGTATCCGGTGGAAGTATTGCCGTCGTGCCTCGAACGGTAGGTGTCACTGGCGCAGCCCGGGTGGGCATGCTTGGAGTGGGGTTGTTGACCAATGGAACATGGATACATCCAGTGGAGAACCCGCAGAAATTGTCGGTCATATCGAGGTCCGAAGAGTCAGTTCGAATATACTGTTACAACCGTGCACTCGAGACGAAGTCTGAGGCCGGAGCTACAAAGTCCGGAGTTTTGGAGCGCAGCAGAGTGAGGACTTGGCGAAGCTATTGACAACACCCTTGGGAGAACTCGACGAGGTCCTATATTTGGACTTGGACAGAGGTGGACTATGACGGAGTCCAGAGATAGAGTCGGAGGGAGAAGGGAGAAAGAGAGAAGCTAGACAGAGGTCGGACGGAAGGCCGGAGTTCAGACAGGAGTTCGGAGGAAAGGAATTTGGATTGGTTAAACGAGATATTTGAACTGGAGTACAACAGTGCCACAGTTTGACCTTATATACAGCAAGTCTAATTGTGAATGGAAGACAATAAGACAGAGGAAGGGATACGGAGAACAATAACGGAAGACCAGAGATGTTAGTAACTGGAGCGAATACAATAAGCTAATTGTCCGTGCAAGATACAGACCATGCGGTATGCTAATTGTAATGCGGGAGAAGATAGGCTAAGCGAATACAATAAAACCTGAGTTTGGAGAAACGGAGACAGAGAGAACGGAACTGGAGTTTGGAGATGGTCTTGGTGGCACGGAACGTGACAGGAGCCTCCACCACCAGCTGCAAGAACGTGCAGCTGCTGGTCGCAGCGTGCACGTGAGTGGGTTCAGCATCATACTCGCCTCGACCTCCTTTGTGAACGGCGGGCCAACCATCTTGTGCACGAGTGAGTTACTGATCGCTGTCTTGCCCATCGCCTTGTCCGCCAGCCGTGCACGGTGCCGGTGCCTCGCCTTGTAGTTCATGTAGGCAGACGGCTCGAGGGTGCCGAGCAGGTAGCGTGGATTGACGATCAGGCAGGTAAGGAGCACTGTTTTGTGGGATTAGATACCGATAGGGATGAATGGGCAGTTCTGCGACTCACCATGACCCCGGCACGGATGCCGCCAGTGAGGATGGACTTCAATGGGAGCATGAGGGACGTGTAGTCCTGAGCAGCTGGCAGCACTAGTTCTCGAGCCATTGCAAGATTTGTGTGCAGCGGAAAGCAAGCTGGTGGGAGCAATTTGCACTGCCAAGTAGCAGTACTAGGTAGAGGGCGAGGGCGAAGGAGCTGCGAGGTCAGCTGGCGCACTCTGGGAGCACCAAGATGGGGGTGTGACTCCGGGCAGCCGTGCGGCTGTTGGGTGGAGCCCATTGGCGAGGGTCAGCTGCAGTGCGAGGTTGTCACTCGCCCCGGGGGGGGGGCAGAGCAATGCCCCAGACCACTGCAGGCAGACTCGATGCCGCAGCTGACTGCGCATGAGCATTGCACGCGGCAGGCAACTTCGCGAGGGTGCAAGAGCAGGTGAGGGGCTGGGTGCGAGGACAAGGTGAGGGTGCGTGGGCAGGCAGCAAGGGTGCAACAAAAGGCGAGGGTGCGGGAGAGTCGAGAGGCATAGTAGAAGTCAAACAAAGCAGCAGAGCTCCTGCGGCTTCAGCTGGGTGCAAGTGAGGTGGGAGTGAGAATCCACTGCGACCCACAGCGCACCAGGCTGGCAATTTTCCCATGCCTCTGCTCGCACCTCGCCTTGCACCTCCGAGTCCTCACCTACCTGCAGACCCGCAGTAGGTCTTTGCTCTCTCTCTCTCTGCTTAGGTGCGCCACATGGACACTTGTTGTATGCACTTACCAAAGCTTTTTCTCAGCTTTGCAATCATGCCGCACGGTAAAGTGTCCCCTGCTCAGGCCGCTGCTTGGGAGGAGGCATTTCTTGTGTTCTGTGCACAATTTGTGCAAACACCCGCTTTTCGCTTGGTTGAGCTATCATGGGACCCTGCACATTGAACTAAGCTAGAAGAGGAACTTGTCAAGCAGACACAAGGTGGTCCTGCGGAACTTAGTGCCAGTGCACCACTCCTGGAGTTCATGCGGCAGTCTTCTGGGCCCACTCATGAAAAGCTCCCAGTACCACTCCAGAGGGCCTTGGAGCACCAGGAGGCAAAGGTTGTGTTGCTCCACAAACTGCAAAAGCGGGTGACTGAGAAGCTTGGGCTCAAGGAGCCCACCGAGGCCACTAAAGTAGAGGCCCATGAGGCAATGACTTGCTGGGGAGAGGGCCATAGCTGGCAGTACGATCCCTTTTGTTGGATACATGTCAATTTGTGAGTAAAACATTTTGACTACATCAGAAGTTGAGCTCAGCAAGACTGCTAATATACTGTCTGCATAGAGTACTGACATATCTTCCACATTTTGCACCACCTAGCTGCCATCTCATGGCATAAACATTCAGAGTAGCCTGCTAATTTATTATGTTGTTCTAATGTGAGGAGCATAGTTTGCAATTATGAGCAACATCCCAGTTGAGTAAGTATTTACATATTGATATGAGACTCTCCATTGAGAACACAGACATTATGGATCTATTTCTTACTTGATGAATTGCCAAGTTACTTACCAATATTACCAAAATACTAATGAACAGTATTACTGGTTTGTGTTGATCACTGATGAATTGAAGGTACATAAGAGCACAGAAGCAAGTGCTAGATGAGTCAAATGTTTCTCTTAGGGATGCTCCTTTTGTGCATTTCCCAAGTGCACTCCCTCTTAGCTACATAAGATACTTCATAGAATCCAAATAGTAGAAGACTCAGTACACCACTTTCCCAGGCCATTCAAGATGCACAATAAGGCTCAAAAAGTAGGGAAAAAGCAAGGCAAGGGTATGTGTGTTAATGATTGCCACTGATCATCAAGCATGTGCTCTGTGAAACATGAGGGACCACATGGATGTTAACCTGAAACACTAGTGTAGCCCTATGAAAACTCAGAAATAGTGTACAGCTTGATGAGCCACTCATAGATTGCCTGCCAGCTGGAATATTATCATCAATATTCTGAGCTAATAGTCACCCAGTAACAGCTTTCAGATCATCTGGTCACAAGGGGCCTAAGGAAAGTACTAGGAGCCTGGTAATAGTCCAGTCAGTACATACACAATCAAGTGCTACAAAGCATGACAATGTGAGAAACAAAAGATCACCTGAATGTGGTGAGAAGGCACTGTGAATACTACAGCGAAGTCCATTAAAAGGAAATGAAATAAAGATAACAAAGTGCAGGAATGATAACAACTGCTGCTTATCCTATTCAAAGATCACATGTGTGGAATTCCTTGTGAAAGTTCCTTGCCCCTAACAACAGCCTGCATACTAAGACTTGCACATGGGGTCATTGTAGCCTCTCCTGGGTATTCTAGCAATGCCTATTATCAATGGTCATGCACTCTGGTCATAAGTCAAGGGATTTCTATATCTCCAGACACACTCCCAAGGTAATTATTTACCAGTGTCATTTTCTGGCTGACTGTGTGTGCACATAAAATGGTACTATATTGGGATTAGACACCATATGTTGATATTGACATTCCTCTGGGCATGGCAGATACCATCCAGGATCAACTGCCAAATTGGGTGCTAGTAGGCACACTGCCACATATTCATATTTCCAAAGCTGTTCATATATCAAACATGTTCACACCCTGGTCTAAAGTGCTATTGTTCCACTTCCCATATAACATGAAATGATTGAGCATGAGTAGCTGACATTTTATAATCACATGTAAAAGGAGACAGTTGCAGCAAATGAGAGTACTCCTGAAGGCATATTACTGACTAGAGAGCTATAAAAGGACAGCCTTATATTGGCTCAGAAGTCCATTGTAGTATGGCCTCTTCACTGTTGCTTAGTAAGCAATGCAAGTCTGCATTATTTCCAGAGCAACCATGGATGGCTTTTTCTGAACCCAATCAGGAAAAAAGCTGCCTATTCTATCCCCACATACCAAGGGCCATTGCATGAGAATAGGATGCTGGTAGTGCATACAGAGGTTAGATATGTTCCAGGCAAAAGTCATCTGAGGGACTAACAACCAAGCATAGCACCATCATACTATATAAATGGCACTGCTTCATATTGACAAGATTAGTCAAAGACATGCTTATACTGAACTGCTACAATAGAGCTCCTGACATCAGGCTATGTGCAGATGCATTAGCACATGTGAGATCTACTGTCTTGCATTGGCCTACAACAGTCAGCACAATGTGAAGTCATGGGATTGTCTGAGTTTATCTTATTTCCTACTATTTATCTAGCATTGCAAAGACCATCAAGACTATATACGATGTGTGGTAGTGTGGTGGCCCCACTTTATGACATTGCTAGCCTATAGACTTTCTCACAACAGTAGTAACTCCACAACACAACTTGTACAATGTCTTTGTATCACTTTTTAGGATCAGTACAGTGTGAAAAAGATCTGTGGACCCACAATTCTGATGGCTATGCTATTGACATGTGACACAGAGTGAGTATTATGAACATGCTCAGCATGAACTGTGGCCTTTGTGCCACAGGTGTCCACCATTTTCTGAATACACCATAGCCTGCCCAAGGGTTCAGACAGAAGCCAATCACTACTCACAGCAAGCAGTACAAGGTGAGCCTGAGTGGAATCATTCAAAATATTCTCTTGTTTTATCCGCATTTTCTGAGCACAGACACAGCAGGTAACTCAGACTTTCCATTTTGGGAATGTAAACTATCACATATAGCAGGTTTGGTCACACAATTCATAGGCAGTTGGTAAGTATCACAGGAAAAACAAACAATGTGAAAGAACCAGTGTTCACAGAGCCATATGCTTTGTGACTGGCACTATATTTATATGAATCTATGGGAACACGTACTATGTAAAGCCTCTCTGACATCATATACATGACTGGTAGTTTTCCCAATCGTTTTTGATTTTTTGGGAGACCATAGCACAGCAAATACAGTGTCACTAATGAACTTGTGACTTGCATTCAGACTCAGCCCAACAGCTTGGAAGCCTGCCTTTTCAGGGCCTATTGAATAGCTGAACCAAACAGAATAGCCTAGGATCCTGTCTGGAATTGCCAGTCCCTGAGAATTCCAGGTGATACTGATTCTTACAAGATGGACTAACAGAGTGGCTTGTATCAGGCTATGCATGGGTCATTCTGCACTATCATATGTTTTCTGCCATATTGGAGCCTCAACAGTCAACTCAATATGAATTCATAGTACTATCTGATTTGTCCCTGATTTTTCTGCTATTTATCCAGTCCTGCAGAGGCCATGCATGGCCAACTTCCCAAATGGGCAGGGGACTGACCATATATGGCTGTTTTGTATGTTTGATATCCCCCACTTCACAGAGCCTCTCATACATGTGGAACTGTCTAGTACAAGCATCATACACACACCAAGATCTGCTTATATGCCTCAGTATCATCACTTATGATGGTCAGTACTCTCAAAGATACCTAATCTGGACACTGCTATCAGTACACAAGGGGCATTGCATGGAGAGGTAATATTTTGGGATTTCTCCGCATTTAATGGGGCTCTAGGAAGATTCGGCAACGGGCGCTTAAACGGGCGCTTAGTAAGCGATGTAAGTTCAGCCTGTTACTGCAGCAAATCTGACTTGTTTTGGGCTCAGAAAAGTCCAGGAAAATCGGATAATATTCCAGGAGATCTGTGGAGCATTTATGAGCATATTCACAAGTAGAGAGGATTGTCCTGTATAGTTATTCAGTGCTGGGACATCAACACATACTTGCTATGACAATATTTCTCCATTTGTAGCACTGCTGTGCATGTTTCAGAGACATCAATGTGTTGGAAACTATACACTTGGCTGTAGAGGACATCTGTCATGTGTTTCAGATGCAACAGAACACATTCATATTCACAGAGTCACTTCTGTTTTATGTCAGCATTTTGCTACTCATTCAACCACTCTCAAGAAACTATGACAGACACTATGAATGAAGGGCTATGAGGTGAGCTTATTATATTTATCACAGTTGGTTGGAGCTCAGTCAGTGTATACCAGTCAAATGCTACCCAATCATGTCTACAGAGGTAGGGGTATTTCTCTGCATTTTGGATTTGATACATGGGCAAGCCATACTGGTCATAGCCTCTGGGGGTGCCATACTGAATTAATGTCTTACATACAGCAGGTACTACAAGTGAGTCCAATTGCACACAATATTCCCTGGTTTTATCTACATTTTCCGAGCCCAGACTGAGCAGCTGCATGACAAATTACCATTTGGGGAAGGTTAGCTACCCTTTATGGCAGGTTCCAGATGTCACCAAGACATACAGAATCTATGGACAGTCTACAGGCATCAAAAGAGTCCCTTTGAAGGTGATGGGTATGGGTATACCCATGCTATGCACTACTTGAAGTTGAGTATGAGCTATTTTTGTCTCATCTCATCTCATCTTGTCACAGGAAGCAGTCATGAATACCCACAACTGCATGTTGTCTCTCACCACTCACCAGCACTGTCAGCACAATGTCAGAGCATAGTGCCCCCACATCCTCCTCACACAATCATCAGGATAGGTACCCTGTGAGGCTAAAGGAGCCTTGTGTTTGTAAACATATTCTGCTTGATCACACAGGATCACTGACAATTTGCAGAATGTACATGCAAATCACATGGCAGATCTCAATCCAGGGAAACCTGCAATTGACTCAACTTGGACTTGAAGAGATCAAGCACCACCAGTGACAGGATATGACTACAGTCATGATCCCACTGTGATGCAGGTGAGTATGAAGTTGACCTACTTAGACTAGTCACTGAGTCACGGGTGTGTAGGGTGCAGTGCAGAGCCAATGCGACCACTCTGTGGCCCCGCACTGAGATGGCCTCACAAATGCATTCAATGTACTCCCCTTCACACAGCAAGAGCCACAACTCAGGGAGTTTGTGGTTGGTGATCAGGACCCCAACACAGCCACTGAAGAAGGCCAGTTTGCAGCTGCCCCACAGGAACAGTTTGCAGCTGGCACCCCACATGGCCAGTTTGCAGCCAACCCACACAACCATTTGTGCAGCTGCCATGCAAGGTGAATTTGCAGCTGCCACTGTACATGACCAGTCAGATCTGGTGTTGTGTCCTGGCATGACCATGCACACACTGGCACAGATCAGGGCAGTAATGATTCTCAGCACAGTAGTGTTGGTGCAGATCAGTACTGATCTTCTAGTACAGCATACTACCATCCCTACATGATTAGTAGTTGGGGTGGCAAGTGATTTCAGCCTGGGCCCCTCCAATCACAGGTACAATGTGGGCTTAGTTGGGTCATGTTAACTCATGTCAGTTCAAGGGACATCCTTCAGGCACAAAGGGGGGATCTTGGTACCCTGCAAGACGCCTGGCATCAGGTAAGAACATTGATTCAATCTGAATTATGATCCCTGAGGTATGAAGGAAACATTCTTATGACTGGAGAGGATGTAACACTTAGCATGGAGCCCAATGTGGCAGGCTTTTCCCACAGTGCATGTGACTGTTTGGGCACCAGATAACCAAAGGTAAGTAACTGTTGACATGCCCCCGTTAGCTGAGTTTCCAATTTTAGACTCCCAGATGACATGACTTGCACCAACACACCCAAACAAGTGCTGTGGCTGAAGATTCCCCATGGACTTGGGGCTCCTGTAACATCTAGTGTGGAGCCCAATATGGAAAGTGGTGAACATGGCATGTGACCTAACCAGCAGCACTGGGCTCCATTAGAATATAATCAATCACTTTTGGCAACAGTAAGCACCCACAAATGGATATGGCAGTTAATTTAGTGCATTGCATGGGTATGGATTACCCATGTGGGTCATGGGTATGGGTATGCATGGGTATGGGTATGGGTAGCCAAAATCTGACCCATGAACCCATGTGACCCATGGACTACTGCAGTGCTAATCCAGCAGTAGAATATGGTAACTGCTAGTCAGATAGTCTGTGCTGTGTATACATAGACTGCTGAAGTTGTCAAAATGATGACAACAAGTGCATTACAGTGTGGGTGCCATCATGCTGACCTCATCTTTCTAACTCACAATGATAGCTACTCCAGTGCCATGTATTCATGAGCTGAAATACAAAATATGACCAGACTGAATCTTACCATGTAATTGTCCATGTTGGACAGCCAGTGATACTGTTTACTTTAATCTTTTGCTAGGCATCTGTGACATGGCCACTCCTGATAGCATAAGAAGGATCAGTATGGATACTGTGTCAAGGCCCTTTTGAGATGAACACTAGACCTGCAGTTCCAGCATTGTTAGTTAATTCACTAAATCCAGGATTACAGCAATGTAGTAGGGCTAAGAAATCATCGTCCCAGTTGTGTCACTTACTAAGTAGCAATGTGTTAAGCTCTCAATGAAAATGTCCACATCATGGGCTGGTCATGTTCATCCCCCAGCCCTATTTATCATATGTTGGTGAAAAACCTGTGACATAAGGCAGTATTCAGTGATGAAGATTAGTAAATCAACCTAATATGCTCCTCTTCTCTGAGGCTAGTCTATGTGGCAGACTATTCATATTCATTGCACAATGCCACATCTTGCCTGTGTTTCAGTTAAATTGTTGTCTACCCTGAGTTTCTGCTCAATGTTGACCACAGTAATACTGCTACATTGGGGTGACCCATTGGGATATGGTGAATTTTAAAAGGCTCTGCCCATGGCATCACTATCCCTCTGTGTTGTGATGTGCATTTGTGTATACAGCCTTGCTATCCCCCAAATATTGTGGTCTCCCCACCTAAGATATGTACTGGAAATAAAGGTACAGTCACTGTTTATCAGGTTCTTTGATCCTTTGTCACATTTTGGATGATTTTGTCATGTTACCTTGCTTTGACCCATTTAATTGACCTCTCCTCTCCATTGTTCTTGCATGTATATAAGTTGCTTGCATAACAGCCTACTGCCCTCATGTAGATGCCTCCCATCTAATTGATGTATGTCCTGGCTTGCAAAACTGGAAACTCCACCTTCTATGTTGTGATTGACCATGCAGTCAGTGGGGTTGTTCTCAAAGTGGTAGCAGTAGATATGCACCATAAAACTGTCCTGCTTTGCTGCCCCATCATTGGACTGCAGGCTGTCCAGGACACTGTTCAAAGAGAACAGCCCCTAGTCACATCCATCTCCATGGCCCAGTGTCAGCTCTGTGGGGTTATTCATCCAATTGGCAAGCCAGTTGTGAGTCTGGTCCGAGCTCACTTGGCCAGTATGATACTGATCAACACACCCCATATCTTGCCAATTATGTTACCCATCATGCAAAATTATGAGTACAATGAACTGCACATAGATCTACCCATGATGGTACCCATACCCAAAGGTACCCATGATACCCATGCAAAACCCATACCCATGCCATGGGTATGCAACCCATGTGGGTATGGGTATGGGTATGCCCTCAGACACCCATGGGTACTTGCTGGGGAGAGGGCCATAGCTGGCAGTATGATCCCTTTGGTAGGAGATATGTCAATTTATGAACAACTTCATGCTGCCTGCATCAGAAGTCATGCTTGGCAAGACTGCTAGTATATTGCCTATCCATAGAGTACTGACATATCTTCCACATTTTGCACTTCAGAGTAGCCTGCTAATTTATTAGGTTGTTGTAATATGAGCATCATAGCTTGCAATCATGAGCAACAGACATTATGGATCTGTTTCTTACTTGGTAAATTGCCAAGTTGCTTATCAATATGATCTGAATACTAATGAGCAGTGTTACTGGTTTGTATTGATAGTAACATAGAGCAAATAGCTTGGGAATGTTGCAAAGAAGTAAGGAGAGCCTCTAGATCAACTAGAACTCAAGGAAGGGGAATCTGGGGGGTTGACTACAGTAACCACTACTCAGTTGGGACTTGCTGTCAGTGCTGTTGTACAAGTATTAGCCCTTGATCAGAGAGATTCTGATACCAAAGGATGTCTTTCAGTAGATTGTTAACAGTACTTCCCCAAGTCCAAACCAATCAACAGTGGAGGATGGAACCAATATACAGAGGAGAAGTATACCAGTAAGGAATTCTGAAAAATGCCTGTCAAGAATTGATGTGTTATACAAGGAATACAACCAAAGAATGTGCAGTTTGCTCTCACCATAAGTGAACAGTTACCAGACACTGACCAGTAGTACAAAGCCATACTAAGGTATGTTACTGGATTGGAGCTCAGCTCCTGATTCAATAGTAATGGGCTCATGTAGTACAATGTGAAGCAATGTATCACCATAGTAAGTGCCATCAAGACTGATAGAGTCATGGGCAAGATTGATCACTGATGAATTGAAGGTACACTGGCATAAGAGTACAGAAGCAAGTGGTAGATGAGATAAATGTTTGGACTTGCTCATAGGGATGCTCCTTTTGTGCATTTATGCACAGCCTTTTAGCTACATAAAATACTTCATAGAATCCTACAAAATAGTAGAAGACTAGCACAGCCTTATGAACACTAGTCACTCATAGATTGCCTGCCAGCTGGGATAATATATCAATAGATAACATAGTCTGAGCTAATAGAACCCCAGTAATATCTTTCAAAGCATCTGGTCACAAGGAGTCTAAGGAGAGCACTAGAAACTTGGTAATAGTCCAGTCAGAACATACACCAATAGGTGCCACAAAGAATAACAATGTGGGAACAAAAGATCACTGAAATCTGGTCAGAAAGCATTGTGAACCCCAAATGAAGTCCATTCAAAGGATCTAGAATAAAGATAACAAAGCCCAGGAGTGATAACAATTCCTGCTGCCTACCCTATTCAAAGACCATATCTATGGAATTTCTTGTAGAAAAAGGGGTTTCAATGCCTTGTCCCTAACAACAGACTGCATACTAAGACTTGCACATGGGCCTTTCCTGGGTATTCTAGTAATGCCTACTATCAATGGTCATGCTCTCTGATCATAAGTCCAGGGATTTCTATATCTTCAGACATACTCCCACGATAATCACCAGTGTCATTTTCTGGCTGACTGTTCATTTTGTGTGCACATACAATGTATGGTACTATATTTGGATTAGACAATATATTTTTCATGTTGACATTACTCCAGCGCAGATACCGCCCAGGATCAACTGCCAAATGGTGTACTGGTAGGCACACTGCCACATATTTCCAATGCTGTTCAAATATCACACATGTTCACACCTGGGTCTAAAGTGTTATATTTCCACTTTCCATATAACATGAAAGGACCCAACATGAGTAGCTGATATTTTATTGTCACATGTAAAAGGAAACAGTTGCAGCAAATGAGAGTACTCCCAAAGTCATATTATTGACTAGAGATCCATAAAAGGACAGCCATATATTGGCTCAGAAGTCCATTGTAATATGGCCTCTTCACTGTTGCTTAGTAAGCAATGCAAGTCTGCATTATTTCCATGGCAACCATGACTTCTTCTGAGCCCAATCAGGAAGAAATCACAGCATACACTGCAATATGAGTGATAGTAGACATTGCACAAACAGACACCACTGTCAATACATTTTTGCCCATATGAACAAGCCAAGAGCTGCCTATTCTATCTTCACATACCAAGGGCCATTGCATGAGAATAGGATGATGGTAGTGCATACAGACATTAGATATGCTCCAGGCAAAAATTATATGAGCAATTAACAACCAAGCATAGCACCATCATACTGTATAATTGGCACTGCTTCATATTGATACAATCAGTCAAAGACATGCTTATACTGGACTGGGACAATAGAGCTGTAGACATCAGGCTGTGAACTCTGCATCAGCACATCTGAGATGTACTGTCATGCATTGGCCTACAACAGTCAGCATGATGTCATGGGATCATCTGATTTTATCTCATTTCCTACCATTTATCTAGCATTGCAGAGACCATCAAAGCATTTGATCACCTATGTGTGGTGTCCCTACTTTATGACATTGCTAGCCTATAGACTTTCTAGCAACAGTAGTAGATGCACAACTTGTACAATGTCTTTCTATCACTTTCTAGGATCAGTACAGTGTCATAAAGCTCTGCGAACCCATAATATTAATAGCTATGCCATTCACATGTGAGACAGAGCCAATATTATGAACATACTCAGCATTAACTGTGGCCTTTGTGCCACAGGTGTTCACCATTTTCTGCATATGCCATTGCCTGCCAAAGGGTTTAGACATGAGCCAATCAATACTTATAGCAAGCAGTACAAGGTGAGTGGACTCATACAGAATATTCCCTTGTTTTATCCACATTTTCTGAGCCCAGACACAGCAGATAACTCGGACTTTCCATTTTGAGAAGGTCAGGTACCACATATGGCATGTTTCATTCAGGTCTCATATAGCCACACAATCCATAGGCAGTTGGCAAGCATCACAGGAAACACAAACAAAGTGAAAGAACCAGTGTGTACAGAGGTATATGTATTTTATTTTGCTTTGTGAATGGTGGGTGCCATGTTTATATGAGTCCATGGGAAGGCATACTATGTACACAGCGGACAAATCACCTTGTGAGAAATGCTTACATAGCGCTCACAAACCAGGAGTGAGTATTTTATTAGGACTCGGTGTGAGGGGTTCTAACATAGGAAATGCACTTCCCTTGTAAGGCCTAACATTGCTTATGTTTGGAAGTCCGCAATGTTAGTATCTATGTTCTTTCCATGTTCGGGCTTTCACGCTATGCACTGTCTCTTTACTTTCAATGCGAGGACTTCTAACTTTGCGACTAAAATAAGTACTCAATCCTCCTTTGTAAGCGACATGTAGGCACGTCGTACAAAGGGTTTTGTCCGCTGTGGTACAGCCTCTCTGACATCATATACATGACTGGGAATATTCCCAATTGTTTTTGATTTTTTGGGAGACCATAGCACAGCAAATACATTGTCACTAATGAGCTTGTGGCTTGCATTCAAACTCAGCCCAATAGCCTGCCTTTGCAGGGCCTATTGAAGAGTTGAACTGAACAGAATAGCCTGGGATCCTGTCCGGAGCTGCCAGTCCCTGAGAATTCCAGGTGATAATGGTGCTTACAAGATGGACCAAGACTCATTGAAAGAGTGGCTTGTATCAGGCTATGCATGGGAAACTCTGCATTATTATATGTTTTCTGCCATATGGCCTCAACAGTCAACCCAATACAAATCCATAGTACTATCTATTTTTTCTCTTATTTTCCTGCTATTTATCCAGTCCTGCAGAGGCCATGCATGGCCAACCTCCCAAATGGGCAGGGGACTAACCATATATGGCAGTTTTGTATGTTTGATATCCTCCACCTCACAGAGCCCATACATGTGGAACTGTCTTGTACAAGCATCATACACACACCAACATTTGCTTATATCCCCAGTATCACTTGCCAAGGTCAGTACTCTGTGAAAAACAACAAGAACACCTAATCTGGGCACCCTTGTCAGCACTCAAGGGGCATCTCATGGAGAAGCAATATTTTGGGATTTTTCTGCATTTAATGGGGTTCTAGTAAGAGCTCAGTTAGTGTGGCTTGAAGCCATCAAAAAACTCGGCATGAAGAGCTGAGACCGAAAGATTACTTTAAAAGGGAACATTTGTCAGCATTTTAGCCAATGGGAGTGCTCCAAAATCCCCTTTGAGTGACCGGAGTCGTCGACAGGCCGGAATTCCGGCCTGTCGACGACTCCGCTTCGGCAACGGGCGCCTAATCGAGCGCTTAGTAAGCGATGTAAGTGCACACTGTTACTGCAGCACAATTCACTTGTTTTGGGGTCAAGAAAATGCGGATTAATCAGACAATATTCCAGGATATATGTGGAGCATCCCTGAGCATATTTACAAGTGGAGAATATTGCCTATATGGTCATTCAGTGCTGAGACATCAAAACACGCATGTTATTACCATTTTTCCCCACCAATAGCTGTGCTGTGCAACTTCCAGACACATCCATGCATTGTAAACTATGCACATATCTATACAGGTCACAGGCAATGTGTTTCAGAGACAACAAGCCATTCATATCTGCACAGTCACTTGTGATTCTCTAAATGTTGTCCTTTGTTCTTCATTCCTCCAATTTATGATCAACCCTTGAAATGATGGGCTATCAAATGAGTTTATCATCTCTATAACCTCTATAAGAGTTGATTAGATGTCAGTCAGTGTATCCCAGTCAAATGCCACATTCATGCATGTGTTTCTCTGTTTCCTGAATTTCAAACAACTGGGCAAGTCATACTAGTGATATATTGTGGGGGCCTCCATACAAGATGAATTGCCTTCATATACAAGGCAATACAGATGAGTCTGATTACACATAATATTCCCTGATTTTATCTGCATTTTGTGAGCCCAGACTGAGCAGGTTAAGCAAAATTACCATTTTAGGAAGGTCAGCTACCCTATTTAGCAGGTTTGAGATGTCAGAGAATCTGTGGGCAGCATATAGGCTTCAAAAGAGAGACTTTTGAGGTGAAAATGTATGCACTCATGTGCACAGAGGCATTTGCATGTTTTTTTTGTTTTGTGAGTTGTGCCATGACCAGTGAAGGTAATGGGCAAGTCACAGCAGCTATAGACTCTATGACATCATACCTATCACAGAGATTATTTTGGGAATTTTCCGCATTTTAGTGAGGCCACAGTACAGCAGGTACAGTGCCACTAAGGAGCCTGTGGCTGAGATCCAAACTCAGCTCAAAACCTCGGCAGCCTGCCTGATTAGGGCAGAAAAGGGGCTTGTTGCACCAATCAGAGCAGCTCGGCATCCCTCTCGTGCCGTTCGGAGGTGCAACCGTGCCAAATGTCCGCACGGTTGCACCTCCGAATGGCATCTGGGCGCTTGATGGGCGCTTAGTAAGCGATGTAAGTGCGGACTGTGACTGTGCTTAAGAGAGCTTGTTTAGACTCAGAAAAAAGGGGAAAATTGAGACAATATTCAAAATGATCCAGGCAATGTGAATGAAGCTGTATATTGCATGGGTTCGACATCAGATCAGATAGCATTCTCAATAACCTAGTAAGATGGTTGCTGTGGCCCCAGTGAGCTTATATAAGCCTGCTACTTCACTCTTGGAACTGCTCATGTACTGGACAACCCTATAAGATGGTAGTGTATGTACACATTCAGGTATGTATCCCTAGATTGTGTCTGTGAGCAAGACAAAGCCAGCAGTGGATGCATAACTACCATATGGAGTATGTGACCTTCCCAAAGAGGAATCATACACAAACAGGGGCATGTAGGGCTCAGAGAAATGCAGAAAATCTATGAAATATACAGACACATCAAAGACAAGTGTATGATTGCCTTGATTTGCAATGGTTACCATTACATTAGGCACTGGAGGGAAAGAATGAAGCACAACGCTGCTCGGATACTTCAGAAGTACTCACATAGTCATAGTATTCCCCGAAGTGATCCTTATCCAGGCAGAGCACCGTAACGTGGTTGATGTTTGGGGCTATGGGGCACGGTGTTGCGTATCTGCAGTTGGCTTCAAATCCGTAAAGTGTGTCGTCGGCAATTATGGAGAGAAGACGACTGTCAACGATCGGCGATGCAACCATAGTGAGATGAAACGGGGAGTGAGCAAGTGTTGGGATGTGTCGAAGAAAGCTTGCGACCACTTTGAAGACATTTGAGTTGCAGATAATCATTTATAAGCAAGTTCTCACCTTCAAGCGCCGAAGCCACACAAGGCGCTCGGCCACATCTCAGGCGCCCAGAAGACCATTGAGATCTTGAGATGTCGCTCCGGTTTGGTGCTTTGATTCACCTGTGCGCCTCTTATGGGCCTGCCATCTTATGTCTCAGTAGGTTGTTGTTCACCACAAGCATGTAAGATTTCAATGAAAGCAATCAATACAATAGACATTACAAAATCTTAGCTTTCCCCCCACAAATTGCACCTCTTCCGTCCCTACACCCCTCTCCCATTCAGACTACAACGATGGGGTTCTCCATGTCCAAGCCCAGTTTAATGAGCTTCTCCCAGTGCACCTCCTTGCCCTCGCCTGCCCGTTGCACCTGACACCCCGGCTGTCCAGGTCGCGGACGCACTGCCACCAGACCCATGGGATCAGGCATCCTCACCACCTTCCACTCTGCCTCCAGGTATTCGCGAGGCTTGGCAAGTCCTACCGGCCAGATCCAGTCCACTTCAATGAAGTTGCACTTCATCGAGCACATGGGCAGCATTGTGAGCACTCTGGCAGCATAGTCCATCACGTACGGTGTCATCGCAATGCTCGAGAGCTTCAGCACCGGGACACTGGTGAGAGGGAGGGGAAGACGAAGACAGAAGAATCAGCTCGTCTTTGGCAGACCAAATGTCTCCAGGGCCGGGTCGTAGACGTCGAGGCTTGGGACGGGACAGGGGCCTGATCTTGGTTGTCGTTTGAACGGGTTCAGACCCAGAACAAGCTGCATTAAGAGGGGCTGAAAGCTTGGCCCTCGTATGATCATTTCCAATCCCGCATTGTTGATCTCCCCCAGGAGAGGCATGGGGATCAGAACGAACTTTGTCTGTTCGTCACCCACACGTTTGTAAGTAGTATGCAGAGATTAGAAGAGGATTGCCACGCACATCAACGTAGATCTGGGCCTCCACCAGTGCTGTCCACCCTTCCGCCCACGCACTGCTTGGGGAGAACAGGGATAAACAAGCCTTGCCCCTGTTGGTCTCTTTCCAAAACTCGCGCATCATCCCCATGTATACCCATCCGCCAAACCTCGGGGACCGCCTTTGAGTTCCTTCGCACGCTGGAGCATGAAAGCTCTCTCCTGTTCGGACGACTGGACACGACTGAGCTTCATGGGGCAACGAGAGTTGTTGGGCAATAAGCACTGAAACATGACATCATGTCAGACAGAAGTTGTGTTGATGAGTACAGACTTAAACCCCCCGATGGGTCAGTACCCCCCAATGGGTCACCTTCCATATCAGGTGATTGTATGACCAAATATGGAAGTCGGTACACCTGTCCGCTGGCACTGCCTCGGGGATGGCTTGGCGTACCTCCAGATTTGGAAGGTGGCCCCAGGGTGACCCATCGGGGGGTACTGACCCATTGGGGGGTTTAAGTCTGTAGTTTGAACTGGTACTCACATAATCAAAGAGCATGCCAAAGTGCGCCTCCTCTAGGCACACCACGGTGACGTGGTCAATCCCACGGCAGACCATGCACTCCTGCAATCTTGCACAGGCCAGCTCAAATCCAGGTCCATGCTCACTGAGGATGGCAATGAGGTTTCAGTCAACAGGAATCGGGGTCGACATAGCGTGATGGAGGTTGAGTTGAGAGATGTCTGAGAGTGATGTCAAGGCCTTTGAGTGAATGCCCACCCTTAAGCCCCAATGAGAAACGCACCTGCCTGAGGCTGCCCGGGGATGCCCTGAGCTGCCCGGTGGGGCCGCTGTCAACGGGGCATATTAGGGCATCCTGGGGCATCCTGGGGCAGCAAAAGTGGACTTTAGGCATATTAGAAATGCCCGGAGCTGCCCCACAATGCCCAGCAACTTGCGGGCAGCTCTGGGCAGCTCGGTGGTTCGACCCTATGTGCTGCAATATTGCCGTAGCTGCCCCGGCCTGCCCACAATATCCCCGTAGCTGCCCACAATATTCCCGTAGCTGCCTGCAATATCGCCGTAGCTGCCTGCAATATTGCTGTAGCTGCCCACAATATCGCCATAGCTGCCCTCAATATTCCCGTAAAATGCTCGTAAAATTGCTACATCTGCCCTAATCTGCCCTCTATTGTACACGCCTATTTGCCAGTCTAACCCAAGTACTGTCCAAAACACTTACAAAAGTGCAGTAACCACTGATAGTTCTACTTCGCATTCCTCTTCGCCTTCGGTGGTTTCGCTGACTTCGCTGACTTCATAGGCTTTTCTGGCTTTGCAGCATCTATGATTCAAAGGCACCATCAGTTTTATGAGACGATTTGTGTGTCAAATCAATCTACATACTCATGATTGATTTGAAGTCGGGCACATCAAGTGATTTCTTCCCCGATGCGCGCTATTCGGTAGGTAATGAGATTGTGCGAGTTATCAAAAGACAGGTTCGTGGGCGTACCAGATTTTGAGCTTCCTGTTCATACGGCTGGGATGGTCACGGAGCATGATCTCAGCTCATGTTGCAATCAGACGGGATCAAGCAAACAATTCATACCTTCTTTGCTTCATTCAACAGGCTATCAAAATGCTTCTTGAAATCGTCAGTCATCTTGAAGAGGTTCGTGTTGCCTTCTGCGAGCTTCCATTGTGATCCGTATATATTCCTGCACCGTGACGAGAAGTGAGATCAGGACTGCAACAGGCACACAATTATGATGGAATGAGGTACTTCGCATTTACAGCCGTACCAGGCATATACACCCGTGATTTGCTGTGCAGTCCTGTGCTCTCTTCTGCAGTGCAGACGGCCTCGGCTTGCTCGCTATGAGCGGCCACATCGGCATGGTCGGTGTATGACGATTGATCTGGCCCAGATTGGATCACTGTTGCATCTGGGATTTCATAAGCAAAGTCGAGGGAGTATCACGAAGCGGTACACTTTGCGTACCATGAGCAGCTGTCCCGACGGAGTCTGCATCGGCGGACACGGTATTGGCCTGGCGCCCACTAGAGCCTGACTCGGGAATCTCCAAAGTTGTCGTGTCAGTGGGGTGGGCATCATCAGACGGTGGAATGATCTGTGGCACCACAGGCAAAGGGGCTGTGCATACTAGTACTTAGAAATGTCTGCAATAATGGGACTGATTAACACGTACAATGTGACGGCGCAGTAACATCAGGGCTAATCTGAGAAGTCCCTGCCTGAGAGGCAGTGTTCGATGGACCTACTGAGAGTAAGTGTCACAACTACAATATCAGCGAAAATACCATACCAGGAGTACAGTTTATTGTGACTGTCTTGAGAGGATTTGGTGAGGTGGCGTCGCCCGAATTGTCAAACACGTGCACTGCAGGTATTTTGTGCTCACTTCGAGGATGGAATACAGTACAAGATGATCACTCACAGGGCACTGGCAAATTTCTTTCGCGGCCACTGTTTCTTTTGCTGTGGTTGCTTCGGCAATGATTGCGGAGTAATGTGAGGAGAGGGAGCTGCACGGCGCTTTCCCAAGGTGGTGTCCACATCTGCATGGGGCGATACTGGACTTGCAGCCTGAGCTGACGTTGGGCGAGGACTCGGTGTCATACTTTGTGATGTAGAGGCTCCATCCACAACACGATTTGTTTGGCTCAGGCAGGAGACTTCGCTTCGTGTTTGGAGTATACCTGCACCCACTCCATGTCAGCAGTCTTTCTCGACACACTTAGAAGATCACACTAGATGCACGCTCGTGCTTCACCTGCGCCTGCTCTTCCTTCAGCTTGCGTTTCCTGAACCAAGACGGATACAACTTGATCGGGAAGTAGTCGCTCTTCCAATTTGCAGCACAGAGGCGAAGTTGCTCGAACTGCGCCTCTAGCTCATTGCGAAATGTGATACGAACATCATGATGAATACCCGGTCCCAGGTCGCAGGAGCAGTATCGGTTTGAAACATTGTCTCGAAAAAGCTGCACACAAAAGAGGTGATTTTCTTGATACGGTCGCGGCCAATGAAGGTCCCATCCTCGTCTTCAACGAAGAGCCAGTTCTTCAAGTTGTCGTCTTCGTCTTTATCAATTGCACGGCCTGATGGCCTCGTAGAGATTTGCTTCTGCGCTCGCTGTGAGTCCCAATCCGCTCGATGCCAGTACTTGATGCTAGGATATTCTTCCCGTCTGAGTGGCACACGTGTTTGCATGTTGAGGCGAAGCGGGATGATCACTGATGCAGATGCATGACTTGATGTCCGACAAGAGACACTGCAGGTGTGCTTGCAACTGCAGACCTATATGGGATCACAGATTGATCAGATATGCCGTGTGATTGTAAACTGGGGAATCAAACTCGTGTTACCGAATCCATCTTCTGGAGCATGTTGTGGTAGAAATGGCTGGGCATAGTGGTTTCGATTTAATACAGGGGATTAAATCGTAGAATCATTACTCACGAGAACTCTGCAATCTGGCTCTGGAGTCGCTGGTTGTCTTTCTCAAGCTGCTGGTTCAAGGTCGACAGCTCAACATATGCATGATTTCCCGCGCATGTCAATTCACTGTGGGTAGCATTTGCGAGCATCCGAAGAAGATCTGGACGCTGTCAGTATGATGGGTGAGCGTATATGCATGTGTCCGGCTGAACAGGATCTTGCGCTGGAGGTATTCAGTGTATCTTCATAAAGCGTGGCATCAGCTGCATTACTGAGCTGTTCAAACGGTGTCAGAGTGCTGCTCCTCGAGGTCTTAGGTGTAATTCTCATGTGAGAGTGTGTTGTGCGGGGCTGAAACGGTGGACCAAGCGAGTGACCGCACATGTCGGGTGTCTGCGCATACTGCGAAGACGAAGCTCGGTGTTGGTGGGGGAAGGTAAAATTTGGGAATCCTTGTGAGTTTTCGTCCATGCTAGTGATTCTACAAAAGCGGCGACAGAGTGGTTCGCGGTCAAGATGCTCCTGGCGGATGAGAGTGACGCCGCGCACGAGCAGATTTGGTAATGTCATGTGATGCGTCAAGACGATCGTCCTCAAATTACTTGCAGCTCCGAGTCTGCAAGCATCTCTGTGCTCTTGAACCTATTGGGCAATGTCATTCGGCTTTGGAAGACCTCTGGAACTGAAAAAATTCGATGATACTACCACGGGAATCCAAGAGGAGCTCGCGGCTTTAGCGCAAAATATGAAGTCTCTGCGAAATGACCTATGGGATCTTCCTGGACCAGACAGCGACTCTACCGACCCGGACACAATCTCACCTGGACGCGGTCTCGCGTTGCTCACTCTTCGTGACCTAGTCCAAATCTTGTACTATTCTTGCGACCTCGCTGGCAAGCTCTTGAGAACACTAGATGCTGATGACCCGACACAATTCTTGAAGCCGATCTACGAGAATACTGCAGGCACCCTTGCCTCAACGCTTGGTCAGCTCAATGATTACGAGCGCAGAATGCATTACCTGGAGCGGACTGGGGTCGTGGACATCCCTAGAGCCTTCTCCGTTGGGTGAGGCCTGCATATATCCTACAAAAGTAATAGAAAACTCAATATCGAGTCTGCAGTGCTTACCGCCAGCATCCTGGAGTCTCCTCGAAGGATGGAGTGGTGCAAGACCGCGAGGTATGTGCCACATATTCTCCAATTGATGTATATGATGACATCACTATTCTAGCCTTTCCCCATGTATACGGAACTGTCTGCGACTCAGATAACGCAAATTCGCAAGATGGACTCAGCAAGTCAAGTCAAACGCGCAACAGAGATACACACAGAGCATGTACTCTCTTCACCATCCTACTGCCCGCATGGCATGATGGTGTGCCCCAACTCGAAAGGCGCATGTCTCCTCCGAAACAGAGGCACTCTTACTTGCACGGCCGACCGTACGAAGGAGAGCCAGCCGTCGCAAAAGCTTGGACCGAATCAAAGGAGAACACGGACACACTTCGCCGCAGATTGGGACTCCCTGTAGAGATGCAATGAAAGAACTCGCCTTCCTTTATTTCGGTATCATGAATGGATTGTCTGTAGAAGTGTAATCGCTGCAGATGGCATGTGCAATTGTATTAAGGTACTATTTGAGCACAAACAGAAGCCCTGCGGGCCCTTGTTACCCGTGCGCACACTCGCCTAGAGGTACGTGAGGAAGTCGGGCACGAGGATGTCCCGGGCCCAAACAAGAGTGCCGCGGTGAGCACGAAGCAGTCCCGCGGCGTGAAGCGGTTGTACGCGAGCATGCGCACACCCCAAACCACGACGGACGCGAACTGGAGTGTCGTCACGCCGCCGAGGACAGGGTTTGGGACTGCATACGCGTGGCGGTCAGTGGGATGTGTGGGTGGAGTGGTGAGGGGACGTACTTGTGAGGAAGACGCCGGAGATCTTGCCGAGGACGCAGAGGATGAGGAAAAAGCAGGACCACCACCCTGTGTTCCTGTTTGCGCAGCGTGTGACGGCGATGACGCTGTACCCGGATCCTGAACGTCTTCACCCACAAGAACGTGATGCCGGGCACGGACACGATTGAGGAGCCGTCAATGCAGCCCGTGGCGCCGGCGACGATGCAGCCGACGGAGAGGCCAACGATGATGGAGATGTTCTTGAGAAAGGGCAAGCCGAAGAGCTCATCGAGACGAACGAGGGATGCATAGGTGGTCGCCTGGGCGGATCACGTGGGTGAGTCGGTGGCCAGCTGGCCGAGTATATGAGCACGTACAAGACGGTGCATGCGAGAGGTGTGGGTGGTTTTTGCTTAGGCTCGCGACCTTCTTTGCTTTTGCGTGCTTCCGGTGGTACGCAGAGGATGCAGCGTCGATGGCAGAGATTAAGAGTGAGATGGCGAGCCAGCGAGATGGCTGGCGAGGAGGACAGCGAGATGGCGGGGAGCGCACGCGTGCGCGAGAAGTCGGGTGTGTGAGCACGAAAGGGCAGGTACAAGATAGCGGTAATGTGAGGGCGCGAGAAGGCGGGAAAGTGGTGGGCCAGAGGGGCAAGCAGAGTGCGCGGACGAACACACAGGCATTTGCGGCATGCAGGCATATGGGTGGGGTGTGCAGACTGGTGGGCAAGGCGCCGTACTCGACCGCGGTGACTAGCATGGGGCCTGCGCGAGGTGCCACCATCAACCACATTACTGAGTGGAACTTGACCGTTTCGAACGGTCCACCCGGAGTGCATTTGGCCCGTTTCTAACGGTGTACCCGGGCTCGGCCGGAGCACTCCAGGTCTACCGTTTGGAGCGGCCGCCGCCAGCAACGAACCGGCCGGAGGAAGGGTGGTGGTTTGGAATGGTCCGGCCGGAGTGTTGGGTAACGTTCCGGCCGGAGCTCTGGTGAACGTACCGGCCGGAGGCCTTGAGAAATATGGGTTTCCTACGGTCCGGCCGGACTGTTATCCAACGTCCCGGCCGGAGCTCTGGTCAACGGTCCGGCCGGAGGCCTCGAAAGATTTAGGCTTCCTACGGTCTGGCTGGACACATACCCAACGTTTCGGCCGGACCTTTGATCAGTGTTCCAGCCGGAGGCCTCGAAAATTTGGGCTCTCAACGGTCCAGCCGGAGCACTCAGCAATGGTCTGGCCGGAGCACTCAGCAATGGTCCGGCCGGCGCACTCAGCAATGATCCGGCTGGAGGCCTCCAAAGATTTGGATTCTCAATGTTCCGGCCGGGACCGGGGTTGGTTTCTAACCTTCCGGCCAGACCCCAGATGAAACAGTCCGGCCAGGCAAAATTCCACCTTCCAAACATCCGGCTGGAAGCCTTGCGGAATCTGGGCTGTAAACAATCCGGCCGGGCTAGTTTGTAATCATCCAGCCAGCCGGACCCCAGATGAACAGACCGGCCGGGCTTCTCCAAAACCAGCCAGACCCCTCAGAATTGATCTGCCGGTGATATAACAACAAGAATTGTTAACCCCCAAGCTCAGCTGGAAAATGACCAAGGTTGTATCAACCAAGCTCAATATTTAACCACCCACCGAGCTCAGAGTTGAACCACCGAGCCCAGAGATGAGCCACCAAGCTCGGTATCAAACCACCGAGCTCAATAGTGAGCCACTGAGCACAGTATTGAACCACCGAGGTTAATCAGCTAGGCTCGGTGGCCGAGAAAAATTGGCCGGGCTCGGCGCAAATGGCCGAGGCTCGGGCCGAGGTTTCGAGCGCCGAGCTCGGTGAAAACCGCCGAGGTCAGTATCAAAGCATTGAGCTCAGTGTTAAGGGGCCCAGTTAAAGGGCCGAGCTGAGTGTTCAATGACCGAGTTTGTTGTTGAAGCACTGAGCTCGGAAATGGCCGAGGTTAAACCACCGAGCTCGGTGAAAAACAGCCGGGCCGTCAGATTGCCATATAAGGAAATTTGGTATCATCTGGTAGCCCTTCATTCACAGAGTACAGTATATGTTCCCTAGTGTACAGAAATGCCTAGTTAGGTCAGAGAATACAAAATAAAAAATGCTCACAGGCTTCTCTGAGAACATACTATTCAACTCCTGAGGCCAGTTTTCTTTTCCCACAATGTTTGACTATCTAGAATGTGCTATTTCAATGCACAGACTACATCCCCAACAGGAATAGTCTTATTCTTTGAAGCTGAATGCAGGACAGGAGATAAGGGGTATACATGTTGGATAATGATGTTCACTCCCTGCAGCCAATATTCTTTCCAAATAGTGTTTGACTATCTAGAATGATTCATTTCCTCCCAATGAGTGAGTCCTCCAAAGGAATAGTCTTATTCACACAAGCTGAATGCAGTACAGAGTTAAGGGAATCTGGTCTCATATGAGTATCACTCAATTTGAACAATGCTGATCATCACTTCTGTATCCATGCATGATATAGCTGAAGAGTCTATACATTGGACAGATGTGTTGCATTTTGCTCTTGCTGGCCTAGGACAGTGCACCGGCCGGACCGTTTGCTACGAGCAATGGCCGGCCGGACCATTGGCAATGAGCATTGTCCGGCCGGACCATTACCAATGGAGAGATGTTTCTGTGGCCAGTGCGCATCACAGTTTGATACAGACAATCATTCAAAGCAGGCCCCATCATGACACAATAATGCATGTTCCCCTTAGCTCCATGCTCAGTTCAGCTAGGAAGAATAAGACTATTCCTCTTGAGGACTTTGCTGTTCATGTTGGATTAAGCCATTCTGGTTTGTCAAACATTGTGGGCAAAGCATATTGGCTTTACAAAGTAAACATAGTTCACATGTATCCCACTCCACCCTTGACACCTTAACTCTGTACTGCATTCAGCTTGTGTGAATAAGACTGTTCCTTTGGAGCACTTACTCCATGTGAGTAAATGAACCACTCTAGATGGTGAAACCCTATTTGGAAAGAATATTGACTGCAGGAACCAACATTCAAGTCAGACATGCATATCCCATACCTATATGCCCCTTATCTCTTGTCCTGCATTCAGCTTCAAAGAATAAGACTATTCCTGTTGGGGATGTAGTCTGTGCATTGAAATAGCACATTCTAGATAGTCAAACATTGTGGGAAAAGAAAACTGGCCTCAGGAGTTGAATAGTATGTTCTCAGAGAAGCCTGTGAGCATTTTTTATTTTGTATTCTCTGACCTAACTAGGCATTTCTGTACACTAGGGAACATATACTGTACTCTGTGAATGAAGGGCTACCAGATGATACCAAATTTCCTTATATGGCAATCTGACGGCCCGGCTGTTTTTCACCGAGCTCGGTGGTTTAACCTCGGCCATTTCCGAGCTCAGTGCTTCAACAACAAACTCGGTCATTGAACACTCAGCTCGGCCCTTTAACTGGGCCCCTTAACACTGAGCTCAATGCTTTGATACTGACCTCGGCGGTTTTCACCGAGCTCGGCGCTCGAAACCTCGGCCCGAGCCTCGGCCATTTGCGCCGAGCCCGGCCAATTTTTCTCGGCCACCGAGCCTAGCTGATTAACCTCGGTGGTTCAATACTGTGCTCAGTGGCTCACTATTGAGCTCGGTGGTTTGATACCGAGCTTGGTGGCTCATCTCTGGGCTCGGTGGTTCAACTCTGAGCTCGGTGGGTGGTTAAATATTGAGCTTGGTTGATACAACCTTGGTCATTTTCCAGCTGAGCTTGGGGGTTAACAATTCTTGTTGTTATATCACCGGCAGATCAATTCTGAGGGGTCTGGCTGGTTTTGGAGAAGCCCGGCCGGTCTGTTCATCTGGGGTCCGGCTGGCTGGATGATTACAAACTAGCCCGGCCGGATTGTTTACAGCCCAGATTCCGCAAGGCTTCCAGCCGGATGTTTGGAAGGTGGAATTTTGCCTGGCCGGACTGTTTCATCTGGGGTCTGGCCGGAAGGTTAGAAACCAACCCCGGTCCCGGCCGGAACATTGAGAATCCAAATCTTTGGAGGCCTCCAGCCGGATCATTGCTGAGTGCGCCGGCCGGACCATTGCTGAGTGCTCCGGCCAGACCATTGCTGAGTGCTCCGGCTGGACCGTTGAGAGCCCAAATTTTCGAGGCCTCCGGCTGGAACACTGATCAAAGGTCCGGCCGAAACGTTGGGTATGTGTCCAGCCAGACCGTAGGAAGCCTAAATCTTTCGAGGCCTCCGGCCGGACCGTTGACCAGAGCTCCGGCCGGGACGTTGGATAACAGTCCGGCCGGACCGTAGGAAACCCATATTTCTCAAGGCCTCCGGCCGGTACGTTCACCAGAGCTCCGGCCGGAACGTTACCCAACACTCCGGCCGGACCATTCCAAACCACCACCCTTCCTCCGGCCGGTTCGTTGCTGGCGGCGGCCGCTCCAAACGGTAGACCCGGAGTGCTCCGGCCGAGCCCGGGTCCACCGTTCGAAACGGGCCAAATGCACTCCGGGTGGACCGTTCGAAATGTGATTTCCCACTCATTAGGCTCCATCAACGGAGACAGATCTTTGTCATCAAGATGGGCACGGGCTGAAACACCATGCACCATTGGTTGGCTTTGCGGGCTTGGTGACGGACGTGGTGACGGACGTGTGCGAGCCCGTTTGGGCATCGCTAACGGTGCGAGTGTGCACGAGTGAGGGTTTTGCGCGGGGGCTGGCACCAGAGCACGTCCAGCACGCGCGGGAATACCATCCCTGGCTGCAAGATCAATTGTGCCGGCTGCATGAATGCACAACTCACACGTGCGCGTTGAATTGGCGTGCTTCGCCGCGGAAGAGCGGGACGGGGAGAGTTTCGGAAGTGATGGTGCGCGCCGAAACGCAGCTGCTCGCCACAACAACTGGTGGGGGCCTCGGTATATGCAGCAACTGGCCAGTGGTGGCAAGGGCACTGGGCGCGGTAAACCCTGCACGAGTTGTGGTGCAGGTAAATGCAGAGTAGGCAGTGCTCGAGAGTGGTCGTTTGCGCAATGTGAATGCTCGAGGGTGGTCGTTTGCGCGATGCAAAAGCCAACAGCGGGAGCGCTCGCCGGCTTAGCCAGGCGAGTATCCTCAGCTGCGGCGCTGCGTGGCAACAGATCCACCACAGGAAGAAGGCAACAGCGATGAGGAGGATTAGAGGCGGTGTTGCGCAGGTCGCTGGCGAGCGAGGTGAATGATGATGATCACGGCAGTGGTCTGGCTAACTCCCAAGAGGGAGGTCAGCATTCATCCCCGAAGGGTCAGAATGAAGCCCCGCGCTGCTTGTCTACAAGCCAGCCTGAACGCAGCGCAGTGACCTAGCAACCTGCATGACCGATGATCCAAACCCAGCGTGTTGCGGTTCAAACCGGCTAAGCTCATGCATGCCTGGATGCACCACAATCAGGATTAATAGACATCAGAAGGCCAACTTTGACTTACCTGTGCAACATATATCGCCGCTCAATGGAGGAGGACCCAAGGCGCCGCGGCATCGCTGGTGCTGCAAACTCGCAAGGATACAACCACGTGATTGAGATTCACACGACTGCTCGCACCCAAACCGCGTCCGAAAGCGAGCAGGTCAAAAATACTATCTGTACATGATATGTAGCTCATTGGCCTAATACTAGTTTTAACTACTCTCCGTCCTCATCTTCATCGTCTGGCATATTCACAAGTGGATTGTGGTACCTCTCAAGACCCAGCTTCTCCACGAGGAAATACCGACCCTCCAAGTCCTTGCTGTATGGTCCAATGCGCTGCGGTGCGGGATCATCGCCACCACGGAGGTGATATGTTTGGCCTCTACGACGCGGATAGGGCATGTGTCATCGTGGACACATGAGTACAGAGTTCCATGTGACTGTCGTAGCAAGTCAGCATCAGGATCTGAGTACAAGTGTACGACTGCAAGGGCGATGCTCGTCTCTTCAGTTTGAGAAGAAAGAAGTAGCAAGCTTCCCCAATACTGATCTGCCCATTCTCGGTTATCTAAAACAGTCTATGAGCCCTTGTACTGGATATCCCATCCACGTTGTGAATTGATGTCTCGAATACACACCTTGACGTTACGAGCAATGCGCAGGCGGTCCAGAGGTCACTTGTGCTCCTTCCACAGAGAACGAGCAACCTGCCCATTTGGGAGACCAGTCGAGCCCATTGAACTATGGATGGACCCTCTTCCCAATTGTCCATGGGGATATTGTGCTCATCCAGAAATGCGATGATCGCGACTGCCTCTTCCTCCGTGACGCTGTTGTCAGTCTTGTCCTTCGCACGACGCAGCGAGTAGCCGTCACCTAGATCAATTGCACGTTTTGGTATTGACTCCACCTCCCAAATTCAGGATACATTGCTCGCAATGCATTGACTCGGCATCGGCGTAGCCCTGCTCAGCGAGATTCGCAAAGGGGTTTGAGTGCTGCCGCACCTCTCCGCCAAGATTGCCGATCGTCCGCTCCAAGGTCCACTGAGAGAAGTTCGCATATGGTCCGCAGCGCTCTGTCTCGGAGGGATAGTGGGTGAAGCCATGGACACTCTGACGGACAAAGTGCAAGCGCTCCGGCTTTCGTTGATAGTACTTCTTCTCAAACTCCTCTGCCCGTGTCACGAGCTGCCCGTGTGCCAAGACCAAGTTTTCCGAAGCTATCTCATGACCAGCAATCATCCGGTAGCCAGAGACCATCTTCGTGAAGTGTGCCAGTAGTCCAGAGGTACTGTCTGATAGAACAAAGCTGGGCACATCCCGTACAGATGAAGCTGATGTTCACAGGCCTTGTAACCACTTGAGATCTTCTCTGCTGGATTGTGTGGTGCTTGGCCAAAGGAGCCAGGGAGGTATGGGGTCATCACCGCAACAGCTGTGCCATGCTTCTTCCACGTGATCAAAGTTGCCCAGTCCCAAGAAGCCTTGTTGTTGTTCTTGTCGCACTGGATTGTCCTGCGGAACAGACTCAGCTGGAGATCAGGTATGTTCAAGCTCCCGTGGTGCATGATATCGGCAGGGAACATGTTTGGGATCCCTAGTGTTTGTCGAGCTGGAAGACCCATAAGAATACTTGGCTTCGCAATTCCAGTCTCCAGGCGGAGCTTGGCGTACTCGCGTTGGGTTTTCGCGCCCATTAGGCGTGTTAGGTTCGCTGCATAGTGGTGCGATGCCTCCACCATATTGAGAGGTGCACGAAGGCTGATGTCTGCGTGGTTGGAGCCATCAACATCGTATCCATGTGGCTTCAGAGTCGCGGATAATAATGTCCGACACCAGGCTTGTGCCACCTCGTGTTGCGCAGTACAGTCGGCAACCCAGACCGCCCGAGTGTCCCACTAAGCCACTGAGGTAGGCCATTCCAGGTATATCAGCCATGGCGAACAAGAGGAAAAGGTCGGACAGGAATTGTGCGGCTCGCTCAGCATCCCAGAGCCGGAGCCCTTTGCGCATGAGTGCAGCCACATGGCGAATTCCAGGGAACACGAACGAGTCTATGTTTTGAGGTTTCTTCGGGATGAAGCCTCCTGGGAGTACATGTGTCTTGCGATACCTGACGTCGGGGTGTAGTCACAGATCACCCAGATGTATATACATCCAGAAATCCATGACCTTGTTGGCATAGAGCTGTGCACCATCGAGCGAGAGGATCAAGACAGTATCGTTGTCTTTGATATCACCAGCATCGACACGCGCAAGATAGTCAAAGCCATGAACCAAGTCAGATAGAAGAGGTAGCCTATCACCATGCATGTCCAACATCCGCAGAGCATCCCGAGTCGCTTCTGCACGATACTTGGCTGCCTGAGCACCCTCCGGAGAACGGCGCATGGCTTGAATCATTGGGCCAATCGGTATAGTGGTAAACTGCTCTGTGCGACCCGCTTGCCCTTCAGTAGCTCATCGCGGTAGTGGGATCATTGCACATCACACATTTATCGAGGTGGGCAAAGGGGCCAGTGTAAGTGAGACACCCATTTGGGCACATATCGTGTTTGATGGCGTGAATCCCAGTGAGATTGGTGGCAACCTGTCGAATGCGGTGGAACAAGTACATCTGATGTTGGGGGGACAGTGTGCCAAAGTGTTCCAACACTGTCATAGATGACTTGCGCGCAGTTATCCAGAGCCAGGTATACCTCGAGCGAGAGCACAAGCACCGGGTCATCCAGATCAGGACAGTCGTGAGGGGGTTTCTCAGGGTATCCAAGAGAGCGGGATCGTCTATGTCGTCTCAAGAGTCGCCTGTCGTAGAAGATCAATCATCTCTTTTGTGCGGCGGAGATCCTCTAGGTGGATGGTACTAGGCAGTGTCAAGTCCTCCATGTCCGAGTCACTAGCAGTAGAATCTGGGTGTGAACCGCCCGAGGTGGCATTCGTGGGAGGCTGTGCATGTTCTTGTTCTGCAACCTCGGCTTCTTGTGCTGAGATCTCGGCCAGACTTCCTGGATCGGCTCTCAGGAGCGATACTGATGAACCGGCGCTGAGAGGGCCGCGCAAGGGTATGCCTTCACTGCCTTCAGTGCTGCGGTCCAAGTTCACCTCCTCTCCCGCTTTGCACGAACATCAACTGTCAGTATCTGGGCTGCTAACAACACATGAAAGTAAATGCTCACCTTCTATCTGCTCCGCAGACTCCGAGTCGGGTGCCACGTCTGCCGCAGCGTCACATTTGTGGATGAATCAATGAGCTACTAGCAGAACAGTCATTGACCTGCTCGCCTAAAGCTTCATGTGAGACTCAGCTTGTCACCACATCTATCAAGAGAGTGATCTCACTGATTGTCTGTCACATGCAGCCTGGGAGGCTTCGGCGACACCGAGTTGGCCTAGACGGTGTCTATGAGCATTACAGATCAAGATATTTGTCGTCAATTATACCTTGTGATGAGATCTCAGGCTCCTTGGAGTCATCGATCCATGAGCTGCAGGAGCTATCCGCCAGAGATCTGTTATACAATGTTACAAAATGATGCTCAGGTACTAAGGTAAAGTGGAGGCGACACACCTCGTCTCTGTGCGCGTATATTAGCTCGTTTCCCTAGATGGCTATCCTGGATGTCGGGCTGTAGTCGTTCCACTTCACCGAATTTGCACTTCGTCCCATTGACCCTGTAGGGTGATTGCCTGAACCGTGTTCTCGTGAAGGACCAGCCACTGGAGCACTGTGCGAGGAGCATTTGCCTGGGAGAGAAGTAGTGTGAATCCAGTGGTTGCAGGGCCAGAGGTGGTTGTATGCGAGAGACTCGAAAGTCCTTGTGTGCATGATATGTAGATTTACTGACCGGAGTTGGCGTTGATCCACAACGCTGAGCGCAGTCACATGTGTAGGCTTTCTCTGGTTCATCTGGACCCAGCTGAGTCGCCTTCTGCTTCCCCTTAGATGATCCCGAGCCGCGATGGAAGAGACGGCAGAGGGCATGATGCTTAGATGACAGCGACACTGGGATGAACAAGAAATGCACACCGTTACCTGAGTGGAGCACACAGCAAAATCACTTAGTGCGCACAGCGAGCTTATGGATTGCGATGTGCGGCAGCTTGGGGCCGCATGCCAATGTGTTACACAGAGAGCAGGTGCTAAGAACAACAGCCTAGCATAAATGGCTGTTATCCACGACACCGATTGATGTCATTGGCAGGTCGGGGCACATTCGGGCACATCGGCCCATTATGGGCAGGTTGGGCAGCCCAGGGCAGCCCCGGGCAGGTGCGTTTTTCATTGGGCTTAAGCGCCAATATCGCTGGCCACTCATAGGAGATTGTTCAGCTCATGAGTCCTCAGAAATTGTAGAATATGAGAAGCCTGGCATCAATAGCAAGTAATACACCGTAATACACAATCAGAACTGTCCCCTACTTCCAGTAGTCATTGCAGAAATCTATGCTCTGTCTACGCTGAAGCGGCCCTCCCTCCCTTCCGCTGCAGTCCTCACAACACAGCCCACTTCCCCCACTTGTGCCCGCTCTGCCCCTATGCCCATCGGAGCCTCTCTCGTCACCACGGCCCATTTAGCCTCCATGATCTCGCGACACTTCCCCAGGCCTACAGGCCAGATCCAATTCAGCTCGATGAAGTTATACTTCATCGAGCACATCGGATGAACGGGCTGTTCCCCCGTGGCGTAGTTCTGGGAATACAGCGTAAGCTGCACCGTCAAATCTTTGAGGACGAGGATGTTGTCCAGGGGGAGGGGGAGGCAGATTGGAAACATCTGGTGCAGACACAACAGCTCAAATGTCTGCGTCAACACGTTGTAATGGTTGAAGGTCATTACTCGCGGCTCGAGCATCTCAGTGTATGTTGGGAACTCCCGTGGCTTGAATTCATTCAGCTTTGGGAACATTTGAGCGAGCATCGGTTGCTCAGACAGTCCCGGTATCACAATCTCCGAGCCCGTCGCGTTGACTTTGCCGATGAGCAGAACAGATACAGGTGTATAGCCGTTCTGTACACGGTGTTCAGTGAGCGCGCCAACATCAGTGAGGGTTACCACATACCTGAACGTAAACCATTGCCTCAACCAGCACTGACGACACTTTCCATCACATTATTCAGTGGTACCTACTCGATACTAACGGTACAGCCGGAGTGCATTTCAACTGTTGCAAACGGTAAAGCCGCCTCCGTCCGGAGCTGTCATTTCCTCGTTGCAAACAGGCCGGCCGGACTGGTTTCAAACAAGCTGGCCGAGTGTATCTCAAACCAGTTCAAACGGTCTGGCCGGTGTATCCCTAGGGCACCTATTTTCTGTCTGAACAGGGGGGCCATTTAGTGTCTTGCTGGCAACGGACCGGCCGGGAAATGAGGGGTTTTAATTGTAACAGATCAACCGGGATACTCTTTCTCCTATGGTAACGAACCAGCCAGGAAATGGGATCCTTCATTTGTAATGGGCCGGCTGGAGTGCATAGTTCACCAGTTGCAATGGGCCGGCCGGAGCACATGCTCCCTGGCTAATAACAGACCGGCCGGCATCAGGAAACCTACCCCACACGAATTTGTGGAAATCTGCACAAATTTGCACAAATTTCCTGGAGACCCCATTTACTTGACCCCCCCAATTCCCTCGCTCGAATTTGCGTGAATTCACATCCAATGGCTGTGAATTGCAAGGAAATACTAGCTCGGCCATACAATTTGGGTACTTCAATTCACATTGTATTGCACGTATTTACACGCTTAGCTACTACGTCCACCCTACTCCCATCAGTCTCCCACTGGCATCCTTTATTCATGCGCGCATGGTCCGTTCGTCGGCCGTGTGCTCCCGTGCTGGGCATTCACCTAGTGCGCTCGCGGTTGGCGTGTGTACCGTCGCCTGCTCGCCCGCCGGCCCGTTCATCGGTCGGCCATGTCTGCGTGCTGGGCATTTGCCCAGCGCGCTTGCTGTCACCGTGCGCGTGGTGGTCATCCGCGCCCTATGTCCGTGTGCTTGCCCTCTCGCCCTCTCGCCCTCTCGCCCTCTTGCCCTCTTGCCGGCTCGCGCACCCACCCGTCTTCCTGCTCACCTACTCATCCGCTCACACCCTATCGCCCGCCGGTCTGCCCGTCTTCCTGCCCGCTTGTCTGCTTGCCCGGTACCCGTTTGTTGGCTCGTCCATCCACGTGCGCGTGCATTCGCCGGCCGTGCGTGCGTGCTGGGCAATCGCCCAGCACGGTCGCGGGTGGCGTATGCTGTCGTCTGCCATTTGTCCACCCACCTGCGCACTCGTCCACCTAGCGACACACCCGCGAGTACACTCGTCAACCCATTAACCCGCTCACCCACTCACCCGTTTGACTTCCCGCCCGCCCGCTCACTCTCCCGCCCCTCGTCCACTCGTCCGCCCGCCATCTGTCCGTCGCCCGTGCCTGCACGCGATGCATTGACCCTGAGTGCTCGCGGTCGTCGCGCCGCACCATGCCGTGTTCTGTGTCTACGTTAGTGGGCTCGTTCGCATGCATCTGCACTCACCAGGGGACTCTCGCCCTCGCCCGCCCTCGCCAGCCACAACCTTCCCTGTCGTCCGTTCGTCATCCGCTTGTCATCCCCGCTCGTCTTCGGCGCCCGACGTCTGCTCGTTGTCCACGCCCGCCGTCGCGACACTGCAAGCAGATGGGCGAGAAGAAGTGGACGGAAATTTTCAGTAGGTATGCTACTCAACGCTTTTTTTTTTCGTGGCTGTGTTTTCCTTTCGTTCAATGCTCCTGCCCCTCATTCCCACTCATTCTCGCATACGCCTCTCTTCTATCTCTGCGCTTGTTGCACTCGGGCTTGCACTTGCGCGCTCGGACTCGTGTTCGGGCTGTGGGGCGGCCCGAGTGGCATTGATGCGTGGTCGTGGTTATCTGCATCGGTGGACGAGCAGATAGGCAGACGGCCAGTCGGATGCGAGAGCAAGCGGGTAGTCGGGCGGACAGACGAGAAGGCAGATGAGCACACAGACGGCCGTATGCGAAGGGGCAGCCTGGCGTGAGAGAGCGAGCGAGGGAGCGTGCCATAGAGTGGGTGCCAGAGGCAGCAGACCGCTGGGCAGGCGCACGGGCGGGAGAAAATGCTGGCATGTAAAAGGGTAGTCAGGTAGGCAAGGACAACGATCTCACCTCTGAACGTTGAACCTTTCTGCTCTTCGAATTTCCTTGCTCCTTCGTCGTCTTGTCTTCTCGTCGAGTTCCTGCGGCACCCCAACACGATCGCTTTGGACAGATAAATTTGCTCGACGACTGGATGTGCGACGTGGCCAGGTGAGTCATGTGACCGATTTCACTCAGGGCAGGCATATTGCGACTTGTCTGACTTCGTTTCACGCTGCTCCCTTGCTCAGGCTAATCCCTTGCTCAGGCTGCTCACCGTTCTATGCTGCCACAACACTGGTACGCTCACGACCAATAAGCTAAGTCTACTCGCTGAATTTGCGCTGATCGTCTTCGAGGCTCGCCCAACTCGATTCCCGCCCTCTCCCTGTCGAGCTCCTTTACGACGAGCAGCTCCGATAGAGCTCTGGACGACCCCTGGCACCAACTTCGACGATGCATTGCCACACCTGCCGCCACGCAACACACCCATGAGCAAATAGGTCTTCAGTCACCGACGGTGCACTCCGAGTTCGGCCACTGTGCGAACGAGCTGCGCGTGCTCTAGTGAGTCCTGAAGTAGGCTGGGGATCGGATGGTAGTGAGGTGTGGTCAATGGACAGGTGAGGCATGACGGATGCAACACGGCCCGTCTTGCACGAGCTACTGACTGCTCTATCAGGCGACGGGACGCACGTACAAGCCCATGGCTTCGAGCTCAGTGAACGTGCGACGCGTACCATCGAGCGCGCTACACCCACCCACCCGCATCGCCTGAACGGGCATGATGCAAGCGTGGAAGTTACGTAGTCAGCACATGCACTCAGGAAGTCGCAGGACACGACGTACCGTCAGTTACCTGCTTGCCCATTGGCCACCCACTCGCCCACCTACTCGCCCACTAACTTGCCTGTCAGTTTCCCTGCTGTCTCGCTCGGCCATTGTTCTGGCCCGCCATCTCGCTTGCCCGCCATCACCCTATCCCCGTCGCACGCCCCCGCCGTCTCACCAGCCCGCCGCCACATAGGCCTGCCATCTCGCTTCCCCGCCTGCTGTCCGTCTCGCCCACCGGCTCGCTCGCTCTTCTTCTCGGTCTCCTACTGTCTAGCCGCTGTCTTGCTTGCCCAACGCCTCGTCTGTCCATCGTCTTGCTCACCCGTCGCCTCGTCCACGCGCTGTCAGGCTTGTCTGCTGCCTCGCCCGCGTGTCGTCTTGCCCGCGCCCTGTTGCTCGTGCGCTCTCGCCCACGCGCGTCGCGCTCTTGCATGCAGCGTCGCATGCACCCCCTCGCTCGCGCTCTCCTCTGCTCGGTCGGCTGACCACTCACTCGTCCACACAATTGCCCACGTGATCGCTCGCTCGTCCGTGCGCCCACTTGCCAACAGACCTGCTTCCTGCCCGTGGACCCGCGGACCCTTGGCCTAACCGCGAACAATTCACCCGTCGCGCAACAAGTAGTCGGGATACGCATACCATTCAACACGTGGTACGTACCACACCCGCGATAGCCGCACCTCGCGACTGTGTCGACCAGATGCACGACGGTCTCCGAGTTGACAGGCACGCAGTGCACCCACGGTGGTGGAGAGATTTTGACAAGGGTCTTCGCACGACGCGACCACTGGCTCCTTCGTCCGAGCGAATTCAGTATACAACAATCACGACAGGGGCAGGAGGAGAGACAATGGAGCGAAGCTGGACGAGATGAGCTGTGTGTACATTTACTGTTGTGTATTGTAGTCACAGCCAATCGAGGCATCTGATGTACATCAATTTTTGACGTGTGTGTATATGAAAATATATTTCTGCCTGTTCGGGAGGCATTTGCACTGATTTACAAGCCATTCGGAGTGACAGGCGCGGCTGCGGCGATTTGACGCTGATTTGCGCCACATTCGCGCAGGGGGGTTTCCTGATGGGGTTGCATCATCTCTTGCTGGCAACGGAGCGGCCGGACCATTTTTCCACATTGATAGCAGGCTAGCCAGGCCATATAATCTAGCACTCCACACTGGTAATGGTCCGGTCGGGCAGTGGCACCATCCATTGGTAATGGTCCGGCCGGGCAGTGGCACCATCCATTGGTAATGGTCCGGCCGGGCAACAGTATTGTGACCCAGTATTGGCTGGGCCAGTCAACAATAGACCATACTCCCTTAGAACAGCCTACTAGTAGCATGTATTATATGTCCACAGTGCATGCCCTATCACATTGCCTGAGCTGTTAGCTCACTGGCCAGCCATGAAAACACTGGCCGAGGGCATTCAAAAACCTTCGGCCTATTGTATTATGATACAGAGTGTGATTTGAATGATTGTATATGTAAGACCATCACTAATGGAGCCCAACATAGTGTTCCCACATTTTAAAGGGGCTTAGTGAAGCTGCCACCAGCCAAATTAAATGGCCGGACATCTCAAAACATCGGCCGGGCATTTTAGTTCATTGGCCGAAGCTTTTAATTCATTGGCCGAAGCTTTTTAGGTGCTCGGCAAAAATGGCCGGCCGGTGGGCAAAACCGGCCGGGCTGTTGAATTACTATATGTGGAAATGTGGTATTGTCTGGGAGCCCTTCATTCGCAGAGTCTAGTATCAATTTCCTAGTTTCCAAGAACACATAGTTAGGCCAGGATATGCAAGACAAGATTTACTACTCACAGGCTTCTTTGCAAAACATGTTATTCAATTCCTGAAGCCAATATTCTTTGCCCACACTGTTTGACAATCTAGAATGTGTTATCACAATGCATAGAGTAGATCCCCAAAAGGAATAGTCTTATTCTTTGAAGCTGAATGCAGGACAACAAATAAGGGGTATACAGGTATGGTCTACATGTTGACTTCCTGCAGCTAATGTTCTTTCCAAACAGTGTTTTACCATCTAGAATAGTTCATTGATCCACAAGGAATCAGTCCTCCAAAGGAATAGTCTTATTCACACAAGCTGAAGGCAGCACAGAGTTAAGGTGAGGGTGGGTATATGGGTATACATGTTATACTGTGTTCACATCCTGAAGATGCTTTGCCCACAAGGTTTGGCAATCAAGAATGGCACAGAAACATCTACCCACTGTTGGTAATGGTCCGGCTGGCCAATCCTCATAGGAGATGGTCCGCCTGTGCATGACCCCCTTAACTCTGTACCACATTCAGCTCATGTGAATAAGACTATTCCTTTGGACGACTCACTCCTTGTGTATGAACCATTCTAGATTGTGAAACTGTGTTTGGAATGTAGATTGGCTGCAGGAAGTCAACATTGTTTGACATGTATACTATACCTTACCCCTTATCTCATGTTCTGCATTCAGCTTCGAAGAATAAGACTATTCCTTTTGGGAATCTACTCTATGCATTGAAATAACATATTCTAGATAGTCAAACAGTGTGGGCAAAGAATATTGGTTTCAGCAGTTGAATAACATGTTTTGCAAAGAAGCCTGTGAGTAAATCTTGTCTCGCATATCCTGGCCTAACTATGTACCTTTGGACACTAGGAAATCAATACTAGACTCTATGAATGAAGGGCTTCCAGACGTTACCACATTTCCACATATAGTAATTCAACAGCCTGGCCGGTTTTGCCCACCAGCCGGCCATTTTTGCCCACCAGCCGGCCATTTTTTGCCGAGCACCGGCTGTTTTTGCCGGCCGGTGAAGTAGAAGCTTCGGCCGGTCAATCCAAAGCTTTGGCCGGTGAAGAAAAGCTTCGGCCAATGAAGTAAAAGCTTTGGCCAATGAAGTAAAAGCTTCGGCCAATGAACTAAAATGCCCGTCCAATGTTTTGAAATGTCTGGCCTATTGATTTGGCCCTGTAGGGACAACCTGGCTAATTTTATGGCCAGTAAAGCAAAAACCTGGGTGAGTGAAATCTCTGGCCAGTTAATTTGGCCAGCCAGTGGGGCTGTTTTGTGTTTTGCAGCTTCACTAGGCATCCCTAAGTCATGGGAAAATTATGCTGTGATCTACTAATGATGGTATACCCTATAGGTGCATAATACATATAGTATTTCACTAGCCCCCAGGGGGCTGTGACCGGCTGGACCATTTGAAGCAGGACAACTCCTGACCGGCCGGCCTGTTCGTGGAGTCAGTTTGTTTAGGCTGGCCAACCCATTCTGGACCAGATAGACTTCACTCCGGCCGGTCCACTTGCAATGAAGGGATTTTATCCTGGCCGGAACATTTGAAGTGGTGGGGCCTGAGTCCGGCCGCTCTGTTTGCAACGTGGACCGGCCGGCCGCTCCGTTGCATGTGCTAACCCTGCCCTCCACCCGGCCTGTTTGCAGTGATGTTGTATGGGTCCGGCCGGACCGTTGCCTATCCAGCCGGACTGTTTACAACAGGTACATTACCCCGGCCAAAAGCCCGGCTGGCCTGTTGCAAGCGGTGCATTGTTGCTAACGGTAGACCTGGACTACTGCGGCCGGAGGCGGCTCTACCGTTTGCAACGGTCAAAATGCACTCCGGCTGTACCGTTAACAGCGAGGTTTTCCACTGAATGGGCTCTTTCCATCCCCCTTGTAGGGGTGCTGGACTGGCTCCAGACCAAGGGCACCATACCTGGGCCATCCCAGCAGCCCGCGCTCGCCCAGGTATTCCCGTACTTCAACCCATACCAATTGCCGAGGGACCCAGACGAGTGGACTTCCTTCGACCAATACAAACCCACGATGCAATCGTTTCTCCCCGTGCGGATTGAGGATGCTTTCCCCATCAAGTTCAATCCGCGATGGATCACCGCCCCCCCAATCCTCAAGGTCTCTGGCATTGATGTGACCATGGCCCTATTCGACTGCGCCAACGGGGAGTTTGCGATGGACACGATGTGCTTGATGAAGCACAAGTTCATCAAGTACAAGTGGCTCTGGCCGGTTGGCGTGCCAGAGCTGCGCAAGGTTATGGACGCGGAATGGAGCATCCTTTGGATGCCGGACGGTGAGGACAAGTATGTCAACCTTGTCATCCGCAGTCCGCCCGCTGCTGGGAGCACCTGGGTGCCTGGTCCATTGGGCCTTGGATGGGACTTTGGTGGGCGGGGCCAACAAACAGAACACAATGGAGGCTGATGTTGAGGACAAGAAGGACGAGGACATTGCCTTGGACAAGGACGTGGAGTTGGACCGTGAGCTGGGCTGGTGGTAGCCGGGCTGGTGGGAGCACAACTGGGAGATGTACGGTCACGGCGTCTGGCCGGTCTACCACTGGCAGTAGGGCAAGGAACATTCTGCATATGTGGTACTCTTTCAGCTGCATTCGTCCAGGACTCCTGCAGCCCAGTTACGATCCCTGAGGTACGAAGGAATCGTTCTTATGACTGGAGAGAATGTAACACTTAGCATGGAGCCCAATGTGGCAGGTTTTGCCCACAGTGCATGTGACTGTTTGAGCGCCACATAATCAAAGATAAGTAACACTTACTATGCCATCATTAGCTGAGTTTCAAATTTCAGACTCCCAGACGACATGACTTGCACCAACACCTGCAAACAAATGCTGTGGCTGACAATTCCCCATGGACTTGGGACTCCTGTAACGTCTAGCTTGGAGCCCAATATGGAAAGTGGTGAACATGGCATGTGACCTCACCAGCGACACTGGGCTCCAATAGAATCAATCACTTTTTGCAACAGTAAGCACCCACAAATGGATATGGCTATTATAAGGCAACTTGTAGCCCTTGTTTCATAGAGTCTACAGTAATTTTGTTGGGCCCCAATAGTGGCTAGTTAGGCCAGGAAATGCAAAATACAAAAGAAAACACAAGAGACTTTGCAGAATTTGAACTGCTTATTTTCACCCCAGATGTGGAGCACATGACCTATACAGTGTAGCCATGTGTGTCAGACATCATGAAAATGCTTTATGGTGCCACAACAGAGCTCAGAATGGGCAAGGTTGGCTGATTTCATGCTTGCACAAGGTATTATAGCTTACATTCCATATATGGTAACATATTGTAAATGGCACATCCGTCATAAACATTTCATAGTGTTCTATGAATATCTTCTGATTTATCTGCAATTTATGAACCACCAGACATTCACTTTATGAAGAATTACTGGATTTGGAAGGTTGCTCACCATTTAGGGCATTGTGAGCTTTTGTGATACTTCTTGTGCAATAAGCCCTCCCACAACTTGCCTGAAATGTACATTTCCATGGCTCACATTAGCTACACATCACTATCTTTGTATACATGTCTCTTTTGTACCAGAACAGGCACAATAGCCACTAGCCAGTCACATGACCAATGACGTGGGGTCGCAACACTCGCAGCGGTGTTTTCGCTGCAACCCCACGTCATTGGTCATGTGACTTCGAAAAAGCAGTACAAAATGCGCAGAATATTCATTCTGAGGACAAAACCTGCTGATTTGGGCCCAGAAAAATCACATAAATCCCCAATAAACTGGGGGACCTCTCTGTAGCTATCTTAAAGTACTTCAACATTGTATGATACCAATTTGTCTACAATCACAGGTGCCACAAGGCTGCCAATCAGCTTTCATGACACAATAATAACAGTACCACATTGAGTGTTACCTGTGGCCACTCTATGATATCTTGGAGTGAATGCTCAAGATGAGAGCACAATGTTTGATGTTTGAGGATTCAGACAGTATGACATTGAGGTATCCAGTACATATGTAGCCTGACATGTGAGAGTATGCACATCTAACAATATCACTAGACACAGCCATGTGTGTGCTCCCAATATGTCTGATATATGCTCACAATCACAACAGAGTGGGTCTACTATTTTCCCCAGAAATTGCATTACATAGCACCCTGTGCCAATGAGTGTAGGAATGCATACTGTGCTAATTGTCATTGATACAGACAGAGAGCACAATTGAGAAAATTTCAAAGGCCAATAACTATGGAAAGATGCAAAATGGGTCACATAAAGCACTGTAATCCATGAGAAGGAGCATTAGCAACTTTGAATGTCTCACAATAGCATTTCAAGAACAGGACACAGGACACATAAAATGCATGTATGCTGACTAGGCCCACAAAGCATTGCCCAGTGTGAGATTGCCAATTGGGAGGGCACCTGCCATATGTAGTAGTAATCATGATTGTGTGATAGCTTCTTCACAGACCTCCTCATAATTTCCATAGCCTTCATATGGAACAAAGCATGAACATGTGCAGGATATTCATTTTGAGGCCACTTAACCTCCTTGTGTAGGCTCAGAAAGAAATCCCAAACTCCAGAAAATCAATGAAGTACTAATGAATGACATATGTGGTCATTTTGCTCACCCAAAGCTCTGGACTACAGCTGATCCATCTGAAGGAGTGAAAGACTTATGCAGACTGCCTGCTATTGTGCAAGAAAAAAACAGTGATGTTGATGATATAATTCTTATTTACAGGTTCTTGCTCTCCATTGAATATTTGTAACAATGTCTGGGTCAGATTGTTGCTAGTAACTTGTTACATATGTCTGTAGTGACAGAGACATGCTATGGAATGGTGTTGGGACAAGTGATGAGGAGGAATACAGATGAGAATTCCAGTATACTGTATCTTGGCCATGTGACTGACTGTTTTTCCACAGCATGAGCTAAAATTCAGGAACAAGGATCATGAATGTACCAAACTTAACCTGAACAGACTTTGACATTGGGAAGGTCTAGGCCAGTATAGTAACAATTTGTAGGGAAGTATATGACTCCCTACCCAGCTCAAATGGTACAATGAACTCTAATAATTATCATTATTCATTCATTAGCATGCTCTACACAGATTACGTAATAGAAAAGTCTGCCAGTTTGAGGTGGTATCATTGTTCAGTGTTTGAGACAGTACATTATATCCCAGACATGATATAACAGGACAGCTTAGCTACAGTTAGGCAAGAGCAACTGTGCAACTGCACATATCATTGGGTAATGGCTGTATAGCAATATTGGCATAGCTACCTGGAATCAATAATTTTTTTGGAAATGTTATGGATTGTCTAGGACACTTAGGACTCAGGATTTGTGTTACCACATTAAGGATGATGAGCTGAGCCATATGAATGTAAACATCTCTGTTACTACTATGATACTCCCTGATGAATAAAATTTGGCTGGTGCAAGGTTAGTATTATTGTTAAAGCTTGACAACTGCTTGGTCTAGTCAAGCACAGAAGTTAGTCTCACAGACTAGTATGTATCAATACATAATACACAAATCATTGACAAGTGAGCTTGAAGTGATAATTTGATGAACCAGAAAACAAAAGACACAGACAACACAACTGGGATCGTATTGCCATACATGGCCCACTCCCCAGCAAGTAGCTTAAGTGGTCTTTACAAGAACATTGGGTACGTTTTTGGACTTTATACTCTTATATATGCACCGGAATACCCAAAAGACACGTTAGAGTACTTAAGATGGGCCTTGGGTCACTGAAGGCACATCAGTCCGCTGGCTTTTGCTTAAGCCGACACCTCAGAAGTGAGTTTATGTCACACAAGATTCCGAGTATCGGTGTTCGCACTCAAATTCACTTTGAGGCCCCAAATACAAGATCTACTATGTGCATGAATTACTACCACAGAGTCTGATATGCGTAAGAACTCGCCCAATTGTTAAGTAGAAATTTAGATGCAGTGTCCAGTACAGTATTAGTGTTCCAATCAGTAGGTAATTGCTCAGCCTTATCACCTACAGAACCAGGGAACACAGGTATCAACTGGCAAGATTGCCGTATAGTACTGAGGGGAACAATGTCTGCAACAGGCTTACCATCTGAGCGCAATGGGGATTTATTGACCCCATACATCATATGCGTAGGGTCAGCAGCCAAAGAGAGCTTGGAGTACCACTCTACATAGGCCAATGGCCCTTGTTCTGCCCATGATGCTGGGGCGCTCAAGGGAACGCGAGTGCGCGGGTCTGTAATATGCTCTGGAAGTCTGAATATGACTCTAACGCGTCCAATTCTCGTGCCTGATGGTGGCCATGATATGAGTAAGAATCCTCGACACAACAACTGAGAAACATACTTACCCTGTAGCCCAGTAGCCTCAGCTTCTTCATCTTGTAATACCACCACCGTATCAAATCGACCGGTTTGTTCTCCAAATGAAGGTCGCGCCCTGACTGCGTCGGTCTCGTTTTTGCCATCTGTCAACGGTTCGGGCGCGAACTTGAACCCATGAAATACGTCGACACGATCGAAAGGCATGTGGGATACTGCTGTATGAAGCTGAACAGGGGTGAGACGTCGATTGTTTTTGAGCGTATAGATGTACTGTGCTAGTGTGTTCTTGAACCCAGGTGCGTTGTGTCTCTCTTCAATTCGATCGAGGGACTGCATGGGAACCGTTGGATGCTTCGGCAGTTTGATGCTCGTCTTGCCAGTGTGTTCTACAGCTGGGCGCGCCTCATCGACATCATCATCGTCATTGTCGTCTTCTCGGTAGTCCCTGCGCCATTCGAGTCGTCTATGCATGGTCGAGCTGAAGATGACCATCTTCTCCTGGCGTGCAAGCCAGGTCACCATTTGTGGGCGGGTGTTCCGATGATTCGAGGCTCTCCAGCCATTCTTAGCGTAGTCGATATGCAGGTGTTCGAACACCTCGGTATTGTAGTTGTTGGTTGTACCTAGCAGGCAAATCGAGTCCACGTAGTGTAAAAGAGAGTGGAACTTAGGGATGTTCAAATGTTCTCGAACACCGAGATTGATGAGAACTTGCTTATTCTTGTGAAAAATCGCGATCACATCCTCCATGTATTGCAGGGTGGTGTTGTTGTGTGTGGGGTATTGTGCTAGGTAGATGAAATCAAGGATGGATCGGAATGCAATGATTGCATTCCGAGGGAGTTTTCCAACCAGGCATCCAAGGAGGATACACGCCATATACTTGCGTTCAGTACCGGAGACCTGAGATAGAGCGGAAATGCCATTCTTGAAATGACGAGTTCCGTAGGCAGGCGGTAGGCATCGAATGCGACGGTCAAGCTCCTGTTCATCAACCAGTTCAGTACACCACTGGACTATGTGTTTGAACACGCCCTGGTATAACTGGTGCAGAACATCGGGGGTGATACAGGTGTGAATGGTGGTGTACGGTAGGTCGCGCCAGAATGGACGTACGACGTAACCGCACACGTTCAGCTCATTGCACGCTCGAGCGTACGCAGGAGAATCCTTCTTTCCGCCGCTGGTATCGGTTGCGAGGTGCAGAACGTCCAGGGTCCATAATGATGTTCGAGATGTGCCAGGAGTGGGTGAATCAAGCTTGTCTTCCGGTAGTTGACATTTCGGACAAGTCCCGTACTTTGAGCATGTAACGAGACATTGCTCCGGGTAGTCAGCGACGTACGCGGCTAGAATCGGGTGCACCCTGCGCACCACACCATCCCCACCGGTCACATCGATCCCACGTTTTCCAGCTTCAACAAGCGGTTCGAGGATAACACGTACGGACGTGTGGAAGAGTTGCTGCGCGAGGGCCCGTTGCTTGTGTTTCGTAATACCATCCGATTCGATTTTGTCCACGGAGAGATATCCGATGAGGATACACGTGTGTTCTGACGGTTTGCGTCTCAGAGCGCGCGGTAGGTTGCCTAGCATCATATAGACAGGGTAGGCAGATTTTCCGCCAGAAAACTGTGTTAGTTGGGTTTTGTCTGTAGCAATTATGACAGGCACAACAGCAGCCCCGTCTGGCAAGAGACTCTGACAAACAACAAGGTAAACATCGGTGCATTCACTGACGTACAGCAAAAGCAATGCTCACCTGCACAGCATGCCACCAACGTCCAGTCCACATCTCATGGTAGATGTGATTGGTTCTTGAGGTGTCACTGAATATGCGTCTTGGACGGTAAACGATCTGATTTGCATGGGCAGGGTTGCCCAACAACGTTCAAATCACCTCGATTATGTCCCGGAACTGTACTAGATGTCGCTCATTGGGTCGGTCCTTGAAGGTGAGCCACCTCTCCTTCCATTCGGCGTGCTCTGGAAGCGAGTCCACTCGCTGAAGCAGGGCTCGTGAGTTGTGATAAGACAGCCCTAGTCATTCCTGGAACTAGGGCGCCACAGACGCAAAATGAGTTAGTACATACAGCTTGAGCTGCAACGCAATACTACTCACCCCCGGTATCTCCAAGACTCTGTCTACAGAGCCTTGACTTAGGCCCTCCTGAACTGCCCACGATGCGAACCTCCAGTCCATCTCGGACTGGAACGGTGCCCATGGGTTTGGCGCTTCTTCAATATCTTCAGGGCCTTTGTCTGTGCAATGAGGTCTCAGTAACCTCACAGGACGTAACATCGTACTGTATGCAGCAGCTCACCTGGTGGTTGCACCTCCCTGTCCTTCCCCTGCTGCTCCTGCCAGCTCCTCTGTACGTCTTCGTCAGTTTGAATAACTGTTGCAGCATTCGTATCTATGTCTTCAACTCGATTGTCTTCGTTGTCGTCCAACATGATGTCATTTCATCTGGAGTGACTAGAAGACAGTCCGCCAGCGTTTGAGGGACCTTCCGGTCTTGGTGCAGAGACCTTGATAAAGTCGTAGACGGACCCGAGGTCAGCGACATCCTCTGGGTCTTCATCTGAAGAAGGTGGGGAGTTGATGGGGGTCCTGCGACGATCAACTTCTGCGCGCATAGTCAAATCGCTTCCACCTTCGCCTCTGTCGTCTGGGTCAACATGGCTGGACGACCTGTAGGAGTACATTACATATGTCACTGTCATAAATTGAGAACTCTTACAGTCCTAGTCTATTCGCATCCTGAGGGCCTTCATCGTCGGAATCTTCGAAATTGTCGAAGTTGAATACCTCCTTTAATTTCCCCTTTTTATACCATGCACATTTTTTGCTCATGCTTTGATGTGCGGAGAGGCCCTGCATCGTGTCGAACCCTTCATTGCATGCCGAGCACGTTGTAGAGAGCACGTCTTCCAAGCTGTGTCTTCTTTTTCCCATAATCTGTGATAATTAATTCGTGTGAGAGTCGCCAAAAATTCAGAGGACAGAAGGAGAGACTCACATTAGCTTAGAACTAGAGGAGAAGGAGGAAAAGACTGTGCAAGACGTACGCATTGCGCGCCTGTAGTACGTTGATCTCCCCCTGGCCGGCCTTACTCAATTGACCTTCTGTTACATAAAGGTCTTTGACGTGCGTATCCGCGGGACCGAATATTCCCACAGTGCGCCTGCGACACTTCGTTGTCTCACCTTCCATCTCCTACCGTCTGCCTGACTCCTCAAAGCGATCCTACTGCTCACCGGCTCCTCATCAGCTTGCAAAATCTTTCTGGGGTCTGTGACTTTGGGTTGTCCTAGGTCAGACAAACTTCTCGCGCACGGTCGATCGTTGATCGTGGGTCGCCTAAACAGATATATTGACAACTACGTGAGTCCTACCTTTGCAATGTGTTTGCTCTAGCTCTGCGATCTACCTCTTGTTACGGACATACTACCTGGCCCGTAGCGTAGTGGCGTGGGAAAGTGCGTGGAGTCGCACGCTTCCCACGGCTCGGCCGCCTACGATGAGTTCGCATTAGGTGGGATCACAATAATAGAGGAGTCCCAATCCCTATGCTCAGGTCCCGGTCACCGTTCAAGAACTTCCCTGTTCTATTGCTTCGCTTTTCGTCCCTGCGCATGCACCATGGCTTCACGCCCTCCCGCTCGGCGTGTGGTCTCTCAGCCATACATTTCCTCTTTCTACGACACAGCAGACCTCGCTGACGGTGTGAAGTCGGTCAACTTGGAGTATAGGGAACAGAACTTGAGAGATCTCAGTCGCGAGGATAGCTTAGAGGGCATTGTCGTTTCATTGGACGACCTTGAATCAGACAGCGGTCAAACACACAGTGAGTGAGAGCCTCCTTTCCCCCTTGCCAGACTGCTGATCATTGCTCAGAGTACGCAGAGTCCGAAGGACATTCAAGTGCAGATACCGGCAATTTAGCAGACCTTGCGGACACTAGCATCAGCGACAGCAACACTGATCTGGAGCATTCGGAGGCTGTCATCAAGAAGGTATTCGGAGGCTTAGTCGACGATCCTCTGTGGCCGTATCTCCACGATGTTCAGGTGGTAAGTCACCACTATCCTACGACATACAATCTTAGGCTAATCGCACGGTAGACCGTTCAGCTTGAAAGCACTGATTGGGACAAGCTCCTTGAACTTGTGCAAGAGCATAACAACGTCTATCAGCTCTTCTCATGAGTGCTCCATGTGCGTCGAGGGTTCAAGCTGCGTTGGCTGAACGACCTCGCATGCGATAGCTTCCACTACAACTACGACAGCCAAATCCTCACCATGTCAACACCTACCAACATTCACGAGCGAGTCAGCAACCTCTTCGGCGACTTGCTCGCCGTCCGCTACGGCGGTCCATGCGTCCTGAGTCTGCCGGGCTTCAAGGGCGTGCTCACGGCGGACACAAAGAGGAAGTTTGTAGGTCCTCTGCCCACACCTGACGACCCTTCACGCCACGTTCGCAAGTTGGTGGGACCGGCGCTGTTGATACCGGATGGGGCCGTGACACTTACCTTCCCGGCTCTGTTGCAAGGCGGCAACTACAATCTGCGAGTCAACCACGGAGAGCACATTGTCGGAGTCTTCGAGAAGGGGTTTAATGAGGCGTGGGATCATCTAGTATTTCGTGTACGTGGTGAAGTTATCGCGAGTTGATGTTTAGTAACAGCCTTGACAGTTCGGCCAATACAGCAGACTGCAGACGCTGAACAGGAACCCAGACGAGCTGCCGGTGTTCATGCTCAGCGTCAAGGTCATCGAGCACCCCAAGTACAAATCTCCGCATCCGTCCAGCAAGTCCACGCCCGAGCAAAAGAAGGCGTTGAAAGACCACTGGATGCCGATCACCGACAGAACACTCACCGAGCGCGAACCGAAGATACCAGATGAAATGTTGACCGGTGAAGTGAAAATCGGGGATTACACGTTCTGCGGGGAGCTCGAGGCGTACATCGTGATCATCGGCTTCTTCAACCAGCACAGAGCTGCTTTGGTGGAAGGTTACCTAAAGCAATGGCCGGTGGAGAAATGGGTGGAGGAAGGTTACGGAATAGTGAGTCCTACAACGGCCTCTTTGCTGCACTTTGAGCTGACAACTGCACAACTTCTAGAAGGTTCGCAGGAAGTACAAAGGCGACGAGGCACAGAAACTGAAGGACTTCACGAACATCTGGAAGTCTGTGTTCACCAAGTACAGAATTCGCATCTGGGAGAAAGGAGGTGAGGCTTGGCGGGCCTACGTCAAGGCTCAGCTGGTGAAGGGCGTGGACGTCTACTCACGCGAGGGCATTAGGGACGCCTGGAAAGAGTACCTCATGTCTGCGCCATTCAACAAGTCGGAGTCGGAGGCGGATGAGCTGCCCATGAGCGATCTCATTGACGCCATCGCGGCCGGGGCAATTACGACGGCTATGGAACACTTCGAGACCTTCAAGCGACAGGTCTGTGGCTCCTCGCCGGATCCGCCTGCTCTCGAGATCGCCCAGGGTGTTAGTGTCGCGGACGAGTTGCAGGACGATGTGTCGAGTGTGAAGCGTAAGTTCCAGGAGTGGATGGAAGAGGCCCTCCAGGAGGCGGACGTCCAGGAGCCCGATGTTGACGAGGAGCCCGATGTCAAGCGTCCTCGTCAAGTCGACGAGGAATCACTCTGAGGAGTCATCGTCGTCGTCATTTGTATTGTCGTCGTCATTTGTATTGTTGTCGTCATTTGTATTGTCGTCGTCATTTGTCGGCCGGTGGTCGTCGTATGTACGGTGTGACCTGTCGTCTCCCGTATTCTCGTCTCCCGTATTCTTGTACTCGTCACATCATTTCAGCGTCTCCTGGTCGCCTGTGTTGTTGTCGCCACACATGTCTTGTATGATCGTTGTGTCTGTTGTACGTTTGTGTACCCATGTAACATTACTATCCATCGTGTTGTGTTCAAATTTATGTTGTTAACGTACAGTGACTACTATTGTCAGATGCATAACACTGGCTTAGGATGTGTTGATGTGTCCACATGACGATGCATAAGAGTGACGCTCTGTCTGTGATAGTACTGTATCAACTCCCTCTTGAGAAACCATACAAACTCTATTCTGCTGTGTTGCACCGCGACATGCAACTCACTGATACTGAGGCCCAAGAGCTTCTGGAGCTTCTTGTCACAGCACCTGCACTGAGCGATACATTGTCTGCCTTACTGGCACGTTTACAAGACGTCTATCTTCCGTACACTAGCAATTGCACCTCTCAATCTATCGAAGTACCTCTCCCTCAAGACAAGCATGGCCTTGACGATCAAGCATCCCATGAAGGGAGTGATGCACCTGGAATTGCGACAGGTGTTACAGAGCGTGAGGTTTCTGTTGTCGACTCACTGTTCTTGCTTACACTGAAGACCAGACACAGACGTAGACGCAGACGTAGACATAGACACAGACGTAGACTTCCCAATGTTGTCGAACACTGCCAGTGACTATCATAACGAAGCTGTGTCAGATAACTCGACAGGTGAGTCCTATTAAGAACAATTCTTGCATCTGATACCTAATCGTTCTCAGGGAACTTGGGCCCTATGCGTTCTCGGCGTCGATGCGCCCCTAAGTACACGCCTTGCCCAGTTCCAGGGAAAGATCGCGGAACCACTTCAAATGACGCAAATGTAGCCTTATGGCCCTTACCTCCCTGTCCTCGCGGAGGCATCGATTTCATTTGTGCCCCAGCAGGATCAGTGGAGGCTTCCTGGGAGGCGAGGATCGATGCGCAGTTCCAAGCGGCACAACCAGCAACTACCAATTTCATTGTTGGTCTCGCAGCAAACTTGGACACAAACCAAGTCCTGGCTACGTCTCATTCGATGTGTCGCGTTGTGTTGCCGAGGCCAGCATGTCGGAAGGGAATTGTCTTCCTTCTGAATCTCTGGCCAGCTTGGTGCAACACTGCGCAGCACTTGAACGCAAAGGAGCGGCACACGATTTCATGTCCATGGTTGCACTTATACAACTGGTGTATAAGTGCGCAAGGTATATCAGTTTCTTTACTCACCGATGATTGTTTCCTAACTGCTAAGGTTCAGTATTTCCGAGCCAGGCAAAGTCAACGTTGCGAGAATATGGAGGGTTCACATATCAAAAATAGTGGATCCTCCTCCCAAACCACCTTCCAATCGTGGTACACGTTGGGCACTCGGTTCGCGAAGGTAGCTGAAGGAGGTCAGTCGTTTCATCGTCAATATACAATGCACCTCACAGCCTCTGTAGGATCCATTTATGCTCTGATGCTGATTGCAATCAGAGGTTTGCGTGTACGTCTTGCAGAAGCTGAGGGTGTCGTTGGCGATGAGATAGGCAACATTCTGAAAAGGCCAAATACGAGTGAGTATACGTCTCTGGGCCTCTTGCACATCAGTACTTACTATCCCATACAGAGACACAAGCAGGACGAGCAGTACTGAACACTCTCATACCCTTGGTGGCTCTGCTGAGGGTGGAGTGTCCGTTGCGCCTTGCGGACTTGTTTGGTTCAAATAACGTTATCTCACAAGGAGTTTGGCGTACTCGCGTTGTGGTGATCTTGACAGCTCAGATGCGTTCTTCAAGGGTATTGCATCCAAGTACGTAGTTGATTTCCTTATCTAATGTCTGCTAGCCTGAGTTGAGTGATCTGTAGCTCGTTTGCCCTCCTGCCTCGAGATACTGTTGCATGGGCGCCTTGCAGTAGCATCGTCAAATTTACCCAAGCTCTATCGCATTTGAAGGTCCCGCCACTGAAGGTCTCAGGAAGTGTCTCAGGAAGCTTCTGGGGTCTTTGATTCAAGAGAATTGTCACCGTTGTCGCCGTTGACACCAATCTCACAACTTTGTGAACTGGAAATGGAACAGCCTGACTCAAGTGCATCTAGTACCTGCACAGTGATCAAGACGTCATACGACATTCTTCATGAGCGCAATCGACGCTTCTCTGCGTCCAGGGACAGGCAGAAAAACACTGTTTGGACGGAGCAGAGACGTCTGCTAGCAGGACAAGCCAGTACTCCCGCGACTCATCAAGTGCTAGAGCTAGATGTAAGTGCCTGATCGCTGTAACAATTCATACAGAAGCTAATGCATTGCAAAACTGTAGCTGCAGAACATGTACTGTGATGGCTGTAGATCGGACTACAAGCACTACGTCAAAATAGGACCGAATACGTTCGAGTGAGTGTGACCCTGCTGTAGTTTCAAGTCATGGAACTTACGCCTTGGTAGAGATATTCTGATTCTGGAGGATATTCGCTCAGATGCGATTGCCGGCATATGCACTTCCATGCCAAACAACATGCGCGAGCACCTGACCGACCGTCTCACAGCCTGTTTTCCTTTCGACCCATTGAAGACGATTAGCACCGCATCATCAATCGGCGACATAACATTTGAAGTATTGCACTTCTCGTGGTATAATCGCCATTGTACACAGGTAGGTATTGAATCCTAGCTTTTCACGCTAGAAGCATTTTTGATCGCCATTCCAGGGCAACACTGCCCCTACAGATGTGCCTCCATTTATGCTCGGTCGACCCAATGGACTAAGAGTCAACTACGCACAAATGTTACCGTACACATCCAAGGATATGCGGGAACACGAAGACATATATTGCTCATTGAGAAATGTCCTTGGCGACGTCTTTGAGTGGCTTGATTCCAAGGTGAACTACTACTACATAATAATAGTCAAACATTCGCAGCTAAATGGTTGATTGTAGCTAGCAGCAATGTTCCCGAACTTCTACGTCAGACTGGAGCAGTTCGCGGAAATATTACCGGGCAACAGCGCGCCCTTGTCCGCTCCATTCCTCGGTCTCGTGGTGAATTTAAACGTCGTCACCCAAGCACACCGAGACAGCAAAGACTACGATATGTGTCTTGTGCTCGCGGTAGGAGACTTCGACGGTGGGGAGCTCTGCCTCGATGAACCAGGCATTGTGCTCCCTCTCTCCTGTGGAGATTTCGTTGTTTTTCCCTCATGTCGCATCACTCACTTCAACCTCCACTACGAGGGACGTCGAGCCTCTATTGTTTTACATACAGACAAGGAGATCACTAAATGGTACGATGGTGATCGTAACGGCTGGGCTAACAACGAATCATTTAACTAGTGTATCAGTAATGTAATCTGTTCTAATCGAAGCAGTTCTACTCGAAGAAATCCTACTCGAAGAACCCTCATAAGTAAGTCTTAGAACCTGAGTCTCGAAGAGCCCTCAAGTTGATCGGATTCGATAACGCGAACTCCGCGAGTACGGCGGTCTTCGGAAACTGCGAAATCTCGCGCCGGGCACTGTGCGCTCACCTTCCTACAACCCTCTGCATTCTCCAAGCCCTCAAGATGGCATCGCGAACTCGCTCAGCGACCAAAAAGCAAGCCCCAGGACATCGCCAAACATCGCAAGCAGCAACAAGCGCCGGTCAGAAGGGACGCGCGAGACGTCAAAATACTAGCGTGTCGCCTGCCAGTGAGAGCGACGTTGCCAACGTCGACACAAGCGGTCTGTCCCAGTCCGATGCAAAGGCCTTAGCGAGACTCCTCAAGAAAGCGAAGGTTGCGAAGGAAGCTGAGGCTGAGTCCCATGTAAAGAGTGAGTGCCAGTACGTATGTCATCGGACAAGAACTCTCACACTTACGAGCAATCCCCAACCCTAGACACTCGCAAGAGGGTGGTCGATATGATGAGGGATGAGGAGAGTGAAGACGAGCTGAAGCACACCAAGAAGAAGAAGAAGAAGACTGGCAACAGAGACTACGATGGCGATGCGGATGCGGACGACGGCGATGCGGATGCGGACGACGGTGATGCGGATGCGGACGACGGCGATGCGGATGCGGACGACGGCGATGCGGATGCGGGCGATGGCGCTGTGGAGACGAAGGGCAGCGTAGGAGAGGACGATGAGCTGGAAGTTGAGGAGACTCGCGTTGATGAGCATAGGAGGAATCAGGGGAATCAGGAGAAGGAAATTCGGTCGCGACGTACGTTGTGCACAGCAGTGATATTTGTTGCTGACCTGACCACACCTCAGCCAAGCCGAGGCCAGCGTATAAGGGAGCTCCATCGCTCCCCCGAAAACCAGCCCATCTTGACAAGGAGGAGGCCAGTGTAGCGAAGTCACTTGGTGCGTAGAGTAGTACCGCGCTGTCATGGACACACTGATAAGTTGGGATATTATAGGTGCTACGACGTCTTCGAGGGGCAAGAGTAAAGCTTCGCGTGTCAATGAAGACTCTGGAGACGATGGTGAAGAAGGTGAACAGGTTGTCCGGAATATCAAGAAGTCCACTGGCAAGAGTAAAGCCTCGCGTGTCAATGAAGACCCCGGAGACGATGGCGGCGACGGTGAACAGGTCATTCGGAATATCAAGAAGTCAACTGGCTCCTCGTCTTCTGCGAAGAAGGTAGCACCGGTCAATCCGCCATCTCCGTCACAGGCCAAGCGCAAGGTATATATTGACGTGCCGATTGTGGTGAAGGTAAGTGAATCTCTGTTAGATTTGCTTAGTGCTAACCTCCCCTTGCTCAGTCGCCAGTGCGTGGAACAACCTCGAGGTCAGCCAACGACAAGGACAAGCCGAAGAAGAAGGCAAATCGATTCCAGAACGCCAGCGGCAGCGACAGCGACAAGGACACCCACAAGAGCTCCGAGGATGCAAGCGATGACGACGACGACGACGACGAGTATGCAGGGAGTGATGGTGGCAAAGGGAGTGACGAAGGAGGCGAAGATGTGGATGAGATCGAAGATGAAGATGATGACGATGGTGTAGTGGTGAGCCATCATCTTCTGGTACTTGGTTTGTAGCTCAGAGTACAGGTCTTGGCCGAGCCTGAGGGCAAGGCTAAGCAGAAGCGCTCCAAGGGTAGTCGAGGGCGCAGAGAACGAGCGAAGATAACCAACCTGCCCATCGCAGTCAGGCCCCTTGTCACAGCATCGCAAAACTGCCTTCGCCTGCGAATCGCGCTCAAGACCGCGTGGACGGCGGAATCCTCAGTGAAAAGCGGACGACTTCCGAAACGAGATGCCTTAATCCATGACAGCTTGCAGGATGCCCACGAGATACGGGATAAGGACGGCAAGCGCATCAAGGCATTGAAGACTGCTTTCCGATTGATCAACGGTCCCAAGGACGAAGAGAAGAAGAGTGCGAAGAAGCGAACTGAGAAGGAGGAGAGGGAAGAGAGAGAGCGTCTGGCATTGCAGCAGGATGTCTTCACTGTGGTGAGTGTGTTATTCATGCGCAAGGGCTGGGACTCTGATTGTGTGTAGGTCTGGGCGTCCGCATCGCAGTTCCGAAATGAACTGAAGAAGAAAGCCAAGGTCGTTGTCGACCAGATGTACGGCTTGCTGGGTTTGAGTCCTGAGCAGCGAAGGGGAGTTGCTGTATGGCTTCTTAGAACGCACGCTACGGACGTCCTGGAGGGGGGTTCGCGAAACATACCGAACTTCGTCTTCAGCGACATAGACATCGTCTTCGACGAGCACAAGCGATTGGACGTGAAGGTGAGTGAGTTCCCTAATGCATATCAAGAAAAAACTCTGATCTGTGACAGGCTACTACGTTCAACCAGGATGAGCCCTTTCGCCACGGGGCTATAGCTGAGCTGGTCTACCAACACTGGGCGTTGGGAGCGCGTCCGGACGCTAACTTGCACGCGGCGATGGACGAGTTTCGCAAGGTCCCGGACAACCTTATTGCCGTCGTCTGCAATGCTGTGAGCAGCCATATTCTAATCACATCGCGTGGTTAATCATTGCAGCAGATCGAGAGTGCTTTGACGGACGTTGTGACTAATGGCCAGAACTTCTTCACTAACAAGCTGTTCGCCGCGAAGTGAGTTGCGATGTGCTGTTATTGGGGTGTTGTACTGACTCATAGCAGGTGGGATGGCCTGATGGCGATCCTTTCGACGCTCAAGGAAGAAGCGCCTGAGCACTACAAGGAGACTAAGTCGATTATCTGGGCTCAGATCTCGTAAGTTAGTACATGAGCAGCTCATATGCAGGAACTCACTATCTATCTACAGCGTTCGCCTCAAAGCAACCACCGTGGAAGACGACACGTCTGATAACGCGAAGGGCTCGAGCTTCCTCAAGATCGATCGTTTGCGTGCCAAGGTCGGCAAATCGTCTCCTGTACAAGAGAGGGGGAGAGCGACCTCCATCAGTACGACACAGGCAGCGAGCGCGAGCGCGAGCACGGTCGTGAGGCAGGCGTCAAGCCCGAGGAAGTCTGGAGGATCTGGAAAGCCTCCGTCAAAGCCTTCGTCAAAGCCATTGTCATCATCCAAGACGGCCAGTGGCAAGACAGCGAAGTCTGCCGCCAATCATGATGTGGACGTTGACATGGACGGCGAAGGCGAACTCGATGGCGACGGCGAACGCGTTCAGGGGGCGCCAGAGGCTTCTGGTAGCAAGGTCATGGAGCGTCCAAATGAAGAGGAGCACGTCGTCGATGAGACCGTGGGTCCCCAAAGTCAAGGTACGTATTCTAGTTTGCTGCACAGAATATATATTTGAATCATTTTCACAGGGACGAACGTCTGAACGACAGGCCACGATATCCAACGTGAGTACATTGACTGGCTGTGTGGTTAGCAGGCTGGCTAATGCTCAGTGAAAGGGAAACACATCATCATACGCAATATCACCACATCTACTATCCCTTGGAATCGAACAATGTAGTAGTACGATTTTTCTTTGTTTGCTCAGGCTGTACTTGAATCGTCGTCCACATGTTGTGAATATGCTGTTGTTTGTTGTAACGATATGAATGAATGCTTAGCATGCTTGCCAATGACTAAAGTGAAATTCAATAACCACGTACTGAAGTAAATAAAGACCAATAGTACTGGTGCAATAAAGACCAAAAGCAGGCTGAGACAGTGACTTCATATGAAGGAGGAAAGTAGTTGACGAAGGGGCAACTGGCACAATCTTTATTCATGGTCAAAGACATCCCAAGACTTCAATGCACTTATTGAGGGCATTGAAGATTTGGACTTGTCTCAAGCGCCTTTGGGTACTCAGATACACTTTGGTACCTCTACAAGACCATTTAAGACATGTAGGTTTTTCCTGATGTTGGTGAGCAACACTACGAATAAGAGAAGAAAGATGTGTACTTCGGGCACCACCCGGTCACTATCCCTGATAGGACGACTTGCTCGGGATAATCTGCAATGAACGGCCCGAGTTGATATATCACTCGTCGGAAGTGACCGTCGGGGCAGCATACAACGTTGTAGGTTTCCATATAAGGCCGCAGTGGCGACATGATGTGCGCTATTGACACGTGGTACAGCTGTTTGCGGAACGTTCGGAACTCATCAGTCTCGGCTTCGCCTCGTGCAGCTGTGGTGAAGTCAATGAGCTCGGATCTCCTTGCTTCGATGAAGGAAGCCTGTGGCAAAAAGACATACCTTTTGGTATCGCCAAGAAAGCGATCGGGATATTTGCATCCTTGTGTGCACGTCTGACCGAGTTGTGGACATTGCCCACTGACATGTATAATGGATGGAACTCTGAATTGCCAGTTCCAACAGATACAGTCGTCTTGTCAGCGCCGAGGATCATCGGGGACAACATCGATCCATGGCTCTCCGGATCCTCCGCAATCTTCGTCTGTGAAGGGCATCATTGAGAGTAGATACACTTCGTAATACGCAGTACTCACTGCTTGTCTATACGCCCATTGCCCCGACATTGAGTTCGAGAAGCGTGTGATATTAGGGGCGCTGTACTCCTGATAAGGAGTCGTATCGAACCGGCCATTGAAGTCCTCGTTGCCGATCATGTTCCGAGCAACTTGTCGGGCATTGCGGCAGTGAACGACGTAGTCAGTGCGCTTCCACGACGGTGAGTCCTTGTCCACAGGCCCAGTGTAGCGAACTGTGAATGACTCCCACGGCGCGTTGACGCGACCGAAAAGAACACAAAAGCCACACAAAAACCCAACCGTGAGGTCGAGCAGTGGTATGCGAGGCCTCTGCGTCTATGAGATGTACGGGGGACTGTACAGTGGTCTAGGTAAGAAGGAGGAGGACGGACAAGACTCCGAACAACGTGGGAGAGCTTCGAAGATGTCGAAGACTGTTCGGAGACGAGGACTAAGCCTTGAAGGTAGGAGGGAGGGTTTCGACAGACGGGTCGAACGAACGGTGACAAGAAAGGCGAGCGACGGCAAGAGGAGAAGTGTAGAGCCTCTCGGGGCAACTACGAGCTGGCGAACGTACTGGCGAACTGACTGACTGGCTTCGAACGTACTGACTGACTGGCTAACTTGCTGACTTCGAAAGTACTGGCTGACTGACGAACCTTGCCGGTGCGAGGTGAGATTGAGAGGGTAAGGGGGTCTCTGAGATTCGAAGGGAACAAATTCGAAGGGAACAAATCCCAGAGTATATACAGGAAAATACGGTCCGAAGACCAAGAGAGCCAAGAGAAATCCAAGAACTGAGGAATGAGAGTGATAAGGAAAATAGCCAATCGGAGACTGTCACAGCGCTCGACCCGGACCTACTAACACATGAGAGAACCCAACTCGGCCTTCCGCAAGTTCCGAATAACGGGCGACCGTCCCCGAACGGCGAAGGTCATAACCGGAGCCGGTGACAGTCCTCGAGGATATGAGACAGCCGCAGGAGTTCGCCTGACTTACACGAACATGCCGCACCTCGACCCAACTTCCGAAGCGTATGCTGCCCGCTATTATCGCCTCCTAGAGGTCCTCAAGACCAAGGGACTTGTCGAACCGCGATACAATGCCAACAGTCCCGGAGAGTGGCTGGCTTGGGCCCACGGAGTCCGTTGGATGATTGTACGTGCCTCCGAACTTAGACTATCCTTCAAACCATCAAACCGACCTTTGAACAGTGCTTCTTGTTCGAGTCCCGTAGCCGGGTCATCCTGCTAGCGAACGATACACTTCCTGCTCCAAGGTCGTTCCCTGAGATCAACGAGTTGATGTGTTACCTCGACGAGGTCTTTCACCGCGATGGCAACCACAATGGTCGAGGGGTTCGGGGGAACGTCGGCAGGCATCGAGGACTTCAAAGACAGTGGGGCAGTGGATGGACAAGGAGAGCGGGCTTGCGGAAGGGGATCTACAGGTGCGGAAGGAGTAGGGGCAGAGGGGAACGGGTGCCAGCAAGGCAGGAACATGGGAATGGTGGCGGAAGGGGGCTTAGAGGACGGGGCGGGAGGAGGAGTTAGTTACCTACCACAACCTCTCAGGACTCCGTATCTAGGTTGCACCGGGCAATCTCAGGCTTCAGGTCTCGTCTCAGGCAGAAGTTCAGGCTAAGGAAGGTCGTCAAGGTTAGGCTCAGGCTCAGGAACAAGGAAGGTTCAGGCTTAGGACCGTCGGAAGGAAGATCATCGAGCCCAGTAGTAGGCTTAGGAACATCAGGAAAAACTGCCCGGGTGTCCAAGCACTTGTAGATCCCATGAGACCAGTTGTAGAGCGGACAGACCAGCTCTCGAGCAGACATAGGCGCCCAGTACTCTACAAGACAAGTCCCTCGGTCTCAAGTGCATTAGATTTCATTTTTCATGTCTCAGAGAGCCTATCAATTTATTGAATCACTTTGAGAGCTGGCTCAACCAAACAATCTTTGTAGCTTCCACACGCTCTCAGCCAGGTTGGGCTTACTATAGAATCACTTTGTTGTTTTCCTCGACCCCGCATTCCAAATCCAGCTCAGTATTCGCTGTCGACACATCTTCTTTGCAAGTTGTAGGGCACATCAATTATCCTCTTGATAATTGTAATACATGCACAGCACGAACAAGCACCTACACCCACTGATACAACACCTAGATACTACAACATAGATGGTATAGAGACAAGACACCAACGAGGCTAACACAGCAACCCGCAGCAACCTACGGTCAGATCGGTAACACGGTATCCTATCGTACAGGACAGATCCACGAACTAGGCATAGTGTCAGTCTCACATAAGAGTGATATTGTGTGGCTCCGACTACTTACCGTGTGTCCCGACGACAACATCTTACTTGGTCTTGGAGCTGCTCGCGACTGGAGCGAGGGGGTACAATACATGCCCTGCCTGTGCCTGTGCCTGTGCACCCGAGACAGCGGACGTCGATGCCTTCTTCTTGCCCCATCGGCCGAGAACTGCCTTCATGTCAATGCCATCATCGAGCTCCTCGGCGTTGCCCTCGTCCCTCCGGTTCTTGTCGTGGGCAATGCCAGCAAAGGCCCTGTGTCACTTGTTAGCAAATTTGTTTGATGTAATGGGGATGACTTACATGATGTTGGAGGCCATAGTGTTGTTCATTGATTTCACGAGCTCGGCAACACCTTCGTCGTACATCCTGCTGTTTGCATCCGCATGTCGTCGCAGCTTGTCTATGCCAGCTTTCAGGTGATCATGCCTGCCAGAACCAAGGTGATTAGCAGCTGAAGGCGGAACACTAAATAACTCACTCCATAGCATACGTCTTTTCATCGAAGTTCACGGTAGAATTGCCGGCCAATGCTTCATCGAATGCGACTAGAACCTGTCAATGTGTCGAATTATCTGATATCCATGCAGAAACTCAGGTACTCACTGCGCTACAGGTCAGAGCAATCATATTGCTCGACGGCGGCTTGACGTTGATGTCAAAGCGAGATCGGTTCTCGCGGCGGAGGGCTTCCAGGTGCTGCCCAAGCCACCACTGCCGCGCCATGATCTCCGCGATCACAACACTGTGGAAAGGCGTGTCAAGCTCCGGGTTGTCCCACAGCTTACTCATAGCAGTTAGCAGAATATGTCAAGCACTACAAGGCATGAATCTTACCTCAGGGGAAACGTCCGGGTCCGGCATCACTATGTTCCCGTAATGGAACGTATTGTGGTTGCGAAGGTATTTAATCCGCGCTTCCTTTGCCTTCTGCAACTTGTCATTGCGAGCAACCGCGTCGAGGCCAACATCGGAGATCTTGACTGATAAAAGTTCCTTCTCTACCACCCGTTTGGCTTTCTGCTTCAGCTCCTGCCGGACCTGTGCGGCAACTTTGTAGACCTAGGGGCTCACAAGATGACAGTCTACCAATGACTCGTAGCATGGTAGACACTTACAAACGTCTCCTGGAAATCATCAGCCTGGTACTGGGCGTTCTTCTCGACCAGCAGCTCGATAATGTCTTGAGGCACGTCGAACTTCTCGACCCTCTGGCCCCGTTTGCGGGGGCACGCATTCTCGACCGCGATGTACACACGGAGCTCTTGCTGGGCCCGCTGCAGGAAGCTCTTCATGGGCTCCTTCGTCAACGGATCGTCGCTCGACTGTGACACGGTGTCCTTCGCACGGGGAGTCTTCGGCAACACTTTCTTCTTGCCCTTCCGGCCACTGTGCTGGTCAACGTCCTTGATGATCAACTAGGGTGCACGTCAGTAAAGTCAATAATGGCCTCCCATCACCCACCCCATCATCTGATCCATGCACCTCGCCCACATCTTCCTCACTCTCGTTGTCCTTCTCGTCGGCTGCCGGCTTGAAAGAACTACTGTCCTCGCCCGAATCGTCAATGTTGACGGGGGAATGCACCAACAGCGAGTTGGTCTTCTGCTTATGTGGCCGCTTTGTACGTCGATCGGGGCTGCTGCTTTCCGTAACACGAGGACCTTGCATATGGCAGTCAGTCGCGGAGCGGGTCGCGCATCAGCATTGTAGACCGTTGTGTAGGTTGCGAGTCTCCCGGGTCGGAAAGAGACCGGAAGGAATCGATGGTGTCGGTAGAAACGACGGGCGGGGGCTGTTGGCAAGCGGATGGGAAGGGGATGTGACGATTTGGGCCCGGAGGGGACGTACGAGCTCAGACACTCGTAGGGGCACTGTAACACGGTCAGAGGAGGGTGGTGGAGTCGTCCCACAACGCAGAGACTCGGAATGAACGCATAGAAACTCGTTGAAGCCGGATGAAACACAGAGAGCCGGAAGGAAACACGGTGCTCATTGAAGGTGAACGCGGTGATCTATTCGCAACACAGTAAACACAGTAAACGCAGAACGCAGTCAGAAACGCAGGGAATCGCAGTTGAGCTCGCTCTCTACTCCTAGGTGGTAGGTAGGTAGGATCTCCCCCATCCGGTCCCTGGCTCCCTCCCTTATGTTCCCTCCGGCTTGCTCTCCCACGCCTCCGCCTCGCTGGCACTCCTCCCCGTATGTAATGTCGCCTCACTCGTCGTGCCCGGTATGCGCTGTACCCAGTCTCTATTCAAGGAGAACTGTCTACAATTGCATACATGGGCGGTGACGAGGTAAAAGGCTGAGGACTCGTAGGTGCACTGGCGCGCCATACGAGTCCTTGAGCAAACAAAGACAAACATTTAATGTAAGACATACCGTAACGGGAATATCCGTTACACCCTCCCCCACTGGACACGACCACGGGTCCCAGCGATAACCAGAGAAACAGATAGGAAAAGGAAAAGGAAAATGAAATGAGACATATGCAACAACCCAACGGTGGTAGCAATTGGCAAACAAAGATGATGGTGAACATTGTCATACATAACTCGATGGAGTTATGCAACCAGGAACATAGACTACTACTCAGACTCGGAGTAGTAGTCTACATCCTCCGAGTTACCCTCATCTTCGGCAGATAGTGCAGAAGAACTTTGGGTATCCTCCATCTCGGACTGCTCGTAGTAGTCGGAGACTACTACTGAGTTTGTCTCTTCAGACCCTGAACTTCGTAAGTACCACGAGCTATGGTGCTCGGACTCGGAGAAATACTCCGACTCAATCTGGTCAGGGTACCCCTCACGAGTGGTGGTATGAGGCTCCTCATCAGAGGAGTTATACCAGTCGGAGTCATCCCGAGGTTGACTGCAAGGTGGTACAACAAGCCATCCCAGCTTGTTGTAGGCCCAATATCGCACCATCTCCATAGGTAATGGTGCAATGAGCAGAGGATCAAACTCGAGAGGAACCACTTCCAATTCCCTCTGGAAGTGGTCCCATGCTCGTTGAGCAGCACGAGAATATGTCCTCGGTCGCGGGGACATCTCCTCGATGGCATGCCCACAGCTAAGTGCTGACCTCTTGCAGTGAGCCCAAATGTCCCACTCGCCAGCACCCGCCGCGACATCGGCCTCATCAAAGTCGTGGTCAAGTTGGTCTGCAAGGAGGCTGAAGCATTCCTCGCGCGACCTCTTGTCACTCGGCCATCGACTCACATTGACGGTTACTGGACGATCCAGTGCGGTCGATACTCGGTTCAGTCCCAGTACTTCGCGGCGCGAGGTACTGGCTTCCCGAGTGATGTCGTGGCTGCGACGGTCACCCGTATCCTGCACTTCGAGTCGATCACTCGATGCGCGTAGTACAGGTGGTACATGTCTCGATGTCCGACGTGAAGCTCGTACGTCGAGCACTACGCTGGACGTACGGCCCGACACTACATCTGGTCCCAATACACCATTGTATGATGGACTGGCCACTCGCGCCGTATCCTGTACCTCGCGCCAACTACTCGATGTGCGAGTAGCTGGCATTCGCGTCGAGTTCCCGTGGGTGGCCCGTACGTCAAGCTCACGGCTTGGCGTCCGTGTCGCTGCTGGGTCCGAGGCCAGTACATCTTCGTGTGATGTACTGCTTGTGTTGTGGAACGAGCGGCGGCCGTTCGAGGCCCCGCTCCCTTCCCCTCTCAAGAGAGTACCCCCCTCGTAGAGGAGGTATCTCCTCCTTGCGCTCGCGCCGGCTCGGTCTCGATACCATCGGTAGTCGTTGAACGTCGTCGTTCACCCGAGTCCGATGAATCCAGCCCTCGCGGTGGATGTTCCCTTTTATGGGCGCGCGACGACGCCCTGCATCAGGAAAAACACTTGGGGCGCCCAACAGATTGGAAAAACCTTCAACCCGTTGGGACACCTTCCAATGTATTGGAACAGGTCGAGAGTGGTTGCAAGGTTCTGTAACGTCTTGAGGCAGCTTCTGCCGTTTGTATAGCAATGATAACTGGTTCTACCATCTGGTTTGAGGTTTAAAATGTTTCCGCTGCTGGTGCACTATAAAGCGCTTTGGCCAACCAAGTTCAATCATTCATCAAATCAAGTCCAAGCATTGAACATCTCACGCATCAATGGCAAGTAATACACTGTTATATACAATCAGAACTACTGGACTGGTACAAATAGACGGACGTAGGACACTTTATACTATGCATGCAGTTTGGAAGAATAGAAACACATACGTCACGGTAGAACAGAAACGTGAAGTAAATTAGGCAGAGACAACTTGAATGTGGTACAACCCATCCGAACCGAGCTCCCAGACCTCCTCTCCCCCCAGTTCATCGCCATCAATATCCTCCTCCATTTTCGGCTGCACGCCCGCCTCCACGCCTTCCCCTGCCAACTTCACAATGCACCCATCCTCTCCAACTTCCGGCCGAATGGCAATCCGCTTGTACGAAGGCCACCCCCGCACCACATGCGTCCAGGACGCCTCCATGTAGCTGCGGCGCTCGGGGAGACCCACCGGCCAAATCCAGTCCAGGCCCATGAAGTTGTACTTCATGGAACACATGGGCTTCCTGCCCACAATCGGCCGGCCCGTCGCATACCTATGCGCAAAAACGGTCATCTGGACCTCCGATTGCCTGAAAACCGGCACACTCCGCAGAGGGAGCGTCAGGCGGATGGGGAACGTCTCCTCCATGCGATGCGGCCTGAACGTCTGCAGCGCGGGGTCGTACAGGTCGAAGGTTGCAAGGCTCTTCCCCTTCGGCACAGGCTTATCATTGTTTGCGTCCCGTAGTCCCTGACGCAGGATGGGCTGCTCGAGCGGCCCAGGGATGGTTATCTCCTTCCCAGTGGCGTCGACAACCCCAATGAGAGGCACTGAGACTGGGTCAGACCCGTCCTGTACGTTGCCAAAGACATGACTGTGAACAACGGAGCTATGTCGCAAGACATTTGAGACGCACCGACACAAAGAACAGCCCCTCAACCAACACTGCTCTCGGTTGCCTTCGCGCCCCGGGGACTGGCGTCGGACTCAGAAGACGACGTAGGAGGTTACCGTCCCGGTACATGGAAGGGACGGCGCCCATGAAGATCCATCCCCCAAACTTGGCTGGGGGTCGCGCAGCTCGACAGCGCGCTCCAGCATCGTGTCGACGTCGTCTGGATTCGTCTGGTAAGAACTGAGACTCATCGGACATTGATCGGTTAGGCACTGGAGGGAAAAGAATGAAGCACGACGCTGCTCGGATACTTCAGAAGTACTCACATAGTCATAGTATTCCCCGAAGTGATCCTTATCCAGGCAGAGCACCGTAACGTGGTCGACGTTTGGGGCCATGGGGCACGGTGTTGCGTATCTGCAGTTGGCTTCAAATCCGTAAAGCGTGTCGTCCGCAATTATGGAGAGAAGGCGACTGTCAACGATCGGCGATGCAACCATAGTGAGATGGAATGGGGAGTGAGCAAGTGTTGGGATGTGTCGAAAGAAGGTTGCGACCGCTTTGAAGACGTTTGAGTTGCAGATAATCGTTTATAAGCAAGTTCTCACCTTCAAGCGCCGAAGCCACACAAGGCGCTGGGCCACATCTCAGGCGCCCAGAAGAGCATTGAGATCTTGAGACGTCGCTCCGGTTTGGTGCTTTGATTCACCTGTGCGCCTCTTATGGGCCTGCCGTCTTATGTCTCAGTAGGTTGTTGTTCACCACAAGCATGTAAGATTTCAATGAAAGCAATCAATACAATAGACGTTACAAAATCTTAGCTTTCCCCCCACAAACCGCACCTCTTCCGTCCCTACACCCCTCTCCCATTCAGACTACAACGATGGGGTTCTCCGCGTCCGAGCCCAGTTTAATGAGCTTCTCCCAGCGCACCTCCTTGCCCTCGCCTGCCCGTCGCACCTGACACCCCGGCTGTCCAGGTCGCGGACGCACTGCCACCAGACCCATGGGATCAGGCATCCTCACCACCCTCCACTCTGCCTCCAGGTATTCGCGAGGCTTGGCAAGTCCTACCGGCCAGATCCAGTCCACTTCGATGAAGTTGCGCTTCATCGAGCACATGGGCGGCATTGTGAGCGCTCTGGCAGCGTAGTCCATCACGTACGGTGTCATCGCAATGCTCGAGAGCTTCAGCACCGGGACGCTGGTGAGAGGGAGGGGAAGACGAAGACAGAAGAATCGGCTCGTCTTTGGTGGACCAAACGTCTCCAGGGCCGGGTCGTAGATGTCGAGGCTCGGGACGGGACGGGGGCCTGATCTTGGTTGTCGTTTGAACGGGTTCAGACCCGGAACAAGCTGCATTAAGAGGGGCTGAAAGCTTGGCCCTCGTATGATCATTTCCGATCCCGCATCGTTGATCTCCCCCAGGAGAGGCATGGGGATCGGAACGAACTTTGTCTGTTCGTCACCCACACGTTTGTAAGTAGTATGCAGAGATTAGAAGAGGATTGCCACGCACATCAACGTAGATCTGGGCCTCCACCAGTGCTGTCCGCCCTTCCGCCCACGCGCTGCTTGGGGAGAACAGGGATAAACAAGCCTTGCCCCTGTTGGTCTCTTTCCAAAACTCGCGCATCATCCCCATGTATACCCATCCGCCGAACCTCGGGGGACCGCCTTTGAGTTCCTTCGCGCGCTGGAGCATGAAAGCTCTCTCCTGTTCGGACGACTGGACGCGACTGAGCTTCATGGGGCAACGAGAGTTGTTGGGCAATAAGCACTGAAACATGACATCATGTCAGACGGAAGTTGTGTTGATGAGTAGTTTGAACCGGTACACACATAATCGAAGAGCATGCCAAAGTGCGCCTCCTCTAGGCACACCACGGTGACGTGGTCAATCCCGCGGCAGACCATGCACTCCTGCGATCTTGCACAGGCCAGCTCAAATCCAGGTCCATGCTCACCGAGGATGGCGATGAGGTTTCGGTCAACAGGAATGGGGTCGACATAGCGTGATGGAGGTTGAGTTGAGAGATGTCTGAGGTGGCATAAAGGCCTATGAGCGAACGCCACCCTTAAGCGCCGATATCGCCGGCCACTCATAGGAGATTGTTAAGCTCATGGGTCCTCAGAAATCGTAA
>NW_025955099.1:0-112263 GCF_022376445.1 Fomitopsis serialis
CCTTGAACTCCTCTGCATAAGTGATCCACTGTTAGCTGCGTGTTAGCTGAGATACATGATGCAGTGGCCCTTTTCGCCGCACGTACTCACACTCAGGCCGTCGCTGCTAAGACGGACATCCCTCGTGTGTGCACAGCGTCATCGTCGAGGTTCAAACCAGGTATGCATATCTTGTTCTGAGGGGAGAAGACGTGAATCGCGTCATCGGTGACCCCCATCCATTGCGTGTCAGGCTCTCGCCTTGTAGCTGTTTCCGGGACTGTGCGACTCGAAGGGCGATCGTCGTTCCCCCCGTCTAGCAGACTGCCGTTCTCGGGAGGACGCTGAGCAGCGGCCTTCCCTGATCTCTGCTTCGTACGCTGCCACGGGTTGCACGTCCTGGACCGGTGAAGTATCGCTCTCCGAGTCTTCAACGAGCTTTCTCCCATCAGAGGAACACGGTATAGATTCGGTCGATAGTCCAACCCTGGTACGTGGCAGGTGTGCGAAGCTGAGGTCGTGCCTTTGCGCCGTACATGCGCCGCACATTCTACGCTCTTCGATGGGGAGGATTCGTCGTCGTCATAGGATGCGGGTAGCGCGATGGCCCCGCCATGTCCGTACAACGCGCCCGTGGACCATCATCCACATTCTTCGATAGTGCCGCATCGTTCATTGCGTCGCGTCGAAAGGCGTCGGCTCTCCTGAGGGCAAGCAGTTACATACTAGACGGCTAGCTGATTTGTAGCACGACAAAATTGGCCACACGAGTGTTCATGAGTTTTCCGGCCTGTTCGAAGGTTTGGTCGATTTTAATGAGGAGGAGGCCAGGAGGCTGCCAGTCACTAGTCACGGCCGGGTGAGGTCTTGAGAACTCCGAGGCGGAGGAGGCGGCGCAGCCATGGCGCCAGTTACCTCCGGGAGGACGGCCCGGTCAAGCCGGACGACGACAACATTGACAACGAGACTCAGCTTGCGGCGCTCCTCCTCCTCTCGTCCGAGTTCGACTATCACATTGACACTTGGGTCGCCCCGACAAAGCGAGGAACCGCCTATAGGCTACTGCGTGAACGTGGCTTGGCTAATGCGTTGGCCAGTTTGACAAGCCAGAGGTACATCCTGAATGAATCGACGGATGTATCGACCGGACTCGTGTTGAGTCTACTCCAACTACAATGTGAAGGATCAGCGTGCGGTATTACACTCTGGTATGCTCGGTATCATCATGTAGATCGTGTCCTTCCTAACCTCCTCACAGGCGGCACGTAGCACGTAGTTCAAATGCGAATGGTGCCTATGCTATCATTGCTTCGAGCAGAGACTACTATCCGACTCTCTGATGTCTTGCAAGACCCTCCTAGATGGAACGATATCAGCAAATGGAGGCACTCAAGCCAATGGGAGGACCTAACCCTGGTGCATTTTCGGCGTGCTCGGACGACTACGGGACTTGGTGCATGTTTTACAATCGTTTCATACCGAAGGGTCTGAAGATACATACGTGCGGTAAGTTCACAACGACGAGTTGTCACGTACACTCACACAAATAGCAAAGCTTCACTGTGCCGGCGGTGCTGCGGGTTCATAGCCATCCAGAGATTAGCGACCATCAGCTCCGCTCCGACGTTGTGCGACGCAGCAGCTTACTACCCCTTGCAGACTTCGGCCACCGAGCACACACGGTGCTCCTCCGCTGCTCCAACAAACATCGCACGTCTGTGGCGACGTCTCCCAAGCCGGGCTGTCGCTAGCGACAAGTACGTGCACGAGACCAGCAGTTCCAGCATCGAAGCCCTCACGGCGGAAGGCACAACCTCGTCGTCCACCCGAACGCCAGTTCAAGGAAAGATGCTGGAGCAGGTTTCGAGGCTGGCGGGAACGCACCTATGTGTCTGCGAGTCGCTGCCGGTGAGTTCTACAAACTCCTTGCTTCCTTCCACCTCGAATCAACGTTGATAATAGCAGGCGGTCGTGCGTACAACGACACGTATATCCGCGGTCTAAGAATACACTGTCATCCAGTACCCTCCTCCGGTACACTCCTCCCCACCTCTCGTCATGATGGCGTCGACTGGGGGTAACCCAGGACAAAGGATAAAGGCAGCCGATGAGTTCCTCCCCCCTTCCCATCCTGCTCCCGCGCTTCGAATGTTATAACTTAGGTGAATCGAGAACGAAGATTTGCAAAGGGGTGTGGTGCGCGAATATCGAACATGCGCGAGTCGTGAAAGCGTTCATAGGTGGGAGCAAGGGTGTCCACCTGCACATGGATGATTCAGTCAAACGACACTGTGCGAGTAACGCGGAGAACTCACAAAGGCGAGTGATTCGCTCATGCAATAGTGCAGCTGCCACTGCCGCTGCCGCTCCCTGTGTCGTAATTGACAGGGACCTGCTCCTCCTCGGCGGGAACGGGAATAGCGATGTCGAAGAACGCGTCCATGATTCCTGAATTGTGAGGATGGAGGATGTCTTTGCGGTGACAAGGAGCGCACAAAGGCGTCGAGCGGTGAGTCTCGAAGGCTAGACCAGCGTTGGAACAGGATGAATCGCTGTCGTTCCTCACCGCATGTCTAGTATTTATGCACGCATGGGCTTGAGCGCAAAACAATAGGGGAGGCGCTCGCAGTGCGTAGATGACGATCCGGCACTGGGGTTTTTGCTTCCGCATCCGGCGAGAGCTTGCACGATCATTGGCTCCTTATTGTCCTGCCAGGCGAGGAGGCTTGCGACATTGTCAAGATGCATCGGCAGTTAAGCTTCAGATTTGCGTCAGCCGTCTTCCCGTCTACTAACACTATCAACTTCGGAAGCACTCTCCAGGATCCGAGGAGAGATGTCACTTGCAGCGGCGTACTCATCGTCCTCAATACGTTCGAAGAAGTGAATGCAGGGAGCGTAAGGCCCCTCTCGTCTGTTGCGTTGAGGTGGATATATGTATGTATAGTTCATAATTACACGATTGCTTCACCTTGCATATTAGGGTTCGCTTCAAGCCTCTTCAAGCCTCTCCAGTTTCAGACTCGGATGTTCAGCCACTGTCTCCTCCCGGGCCCGCAGCACATCGATGTCCTCCGCCCTGACACGCCACCACTGCAGCGAAACCTGCCCGGTTCCTTCTCCACGAGATCTTATTGTTATGCTCACGCCGGGTCTCGTCTCCAATCGCCTCTGATTGTCTCGTGGAAACGACCATACGATGCCATTGATCGAAAAGCGCCTCTTGCCTGTCTTGGACGTCGGGCCGGTTCGGAGCGCCGGCGATCAAAAAGTCGCTCCCAATCGATCTGGAGATCTGTTCGTCTGCGTTCTCGTGTCTGTCTGCATTTGGCAAGTTTTGTAACGCCACAAGCCTCTCGCAGAACCCGTTGGTTGGATTCCTCGCAACTCGTCCAGATTCAAAATTCTTCCTTCGAATATTACAACCCCACTCGCTCTGCACGATCAAGTGCAGTGTCGGCATCAGTGCTAGCCGTGGCAAGCCGTTGCCAATGACGCCCGTCCTTATTGTTTTGTGCATTGACGGTACAACGGCATTAGCGCACTAGAAGGTAAGCGAGATACATGCATGTGTCACGCAGACTATCTCTGAGCATTTGAGTTAGTTGCGCAATCAGATCTATTGCCACGCTCAGGTTTCTGTAACACGAGAGTTGGCTTCGCGTTGACTGGCATTGACGCGTCCATGCCCTAGTCTTGCCGGACATTGTATGAGGAGCTCCACTGCGTATGCCCTAGTGTGCGAACTGAGCTCCTTGCACGACGCGCCTCGGCCTTCTCGCTTCGTGAGCCAAAAATATCTGCACAAGTCGCGGCCTCTCTTCTCAGGCTATTGTTGCGCCTTCTGCGCAAAAGCTAGAAGCAGGTTGAATGTATCTGTGAGTGAGTGCATCTACCTATGTCACCGCTTCCTCGACCTGCTCACGACCTGGCTGCAACAGGTTACCCACTGCGCGGGATTTGAAGCGGCCGCCGTGAGGGGGCCATGCATGCTGAAGATATTAATCATCCACGCCAACTTAAGGTCCGGCTTCGGGGAACGTCGTCCGGTCCGTAATTTAATTGTGCATGCGTTTCAATACTGAATGTATCTCCCCGCTTTAGCGTCAAGTACGAGTCAAAGGGTCGGAATCGATGTGTGCCTGTAATCCCATCTGATGGGGACGTCGCACAGACAATAAGCTTCGGACGGTGCATGGGTACGAGTTTACTCTTTCTGGATTGGTAGTTTGAGTCTGTGAATGAACAGTCGGGCTTCCCGCACAGTCGCTGTACTTGTCATGCTACTAGTGCGTTGCTATTCACTTGATGGTGCTACTGTGGATGACCGACGACGCGCTAGCATTTCCAGGAACGCTCAGCATTGCGCGCCGACCCTGCCGTCAGCCGCACCTCCGACATCACGAAGTGCCTAGGTCGGCGAGCGGGCGTAGTCCACATGTTTCCATCGCTAGCGCATTGAGGGCCGCCGTACTACCCATTGTCCTCGAGTATGAAAGTGGGAGGTGACTCAGACAATTTGATTTGATTTCAAGACAGTTGCCATCGAGATACAGCGGCACAAGGCACAATTAAAGAGTACCAGCCCATGGATAAATAGTTGATAAATAGCTCGTGAAAGACAGTGCGCTAGCCTTGCTCGGGAGGACCGGAAAGACGCTATGCTTACTGAGCACACTTCGTCAATCACCAGACGTCTGAGACCAACGGCTTACATTATTTCAACCGGTCATTTTTGGCTCTCGTCATGTCGTATGGCCAACGGCATGTGAAGGTCTGCCCTTGCGAAGTTCGTCACGTTCGTCAAACGTGGATACTGAATAATCATGCCGTGGTCAATGCGTGTATCGGCACGGTCAGAGTAGATAGTCGGACTCAACAATATCAGGTACGGGCGAGCTAGAAACGCTCGAAACAAAGCATGCACCGAAGGCGAAGAAAAGGCCCAGGCACTTGAGATGCATGCCGTTTGTGAAGAAAGAGTAATAAATGAAAGTAGAGAAGGGGAAATATGTGCGGCGGTCACCCGCAGCGCGTCGCATTTATCACACTACAACTGAATGAGGTGATAATCCTGCGGGGGCGCTGCGTGTTCGGTCTCACTCGGCGGTCTTGTCTCTCGTAACGACGTTGTTGCAGTTCAGTGAGCTGTGGGCGCATCGCCTGCCGGCGGGGAGGCTGTGCTTACATTGGCAGATGTAATCCTCAAACGCCTTCAGATCGCGGAGCCTAAGGGGTGCAACGGAGGTATAACGCAGCTGAGTGAAACTGCGCCACTCTCGCAGTCGAAGATGGCAGATGCATTGCATGTAGCGTTGCAAGTACGCGATGTGCGCCGGGCCCCAGCGCTCACTGAAGGAAAGGAGGCGGCACTCAAGTGCTCGAGAAAGGAGTACTTACCTTTTCGTGCGGCCTCATTCACAACAGACCGACAGAGGGATAGATCGCTTTGGCAATCTCTTGACCGCGCAAGTCTATCGGGCGAAAAATTAGACAACGTGGAATTACAGCAGTGGAAGGGAGGGGTAGCATGGGCTCGACTTGCTAATGAACTGCGGGAATCGATATTGACTGTCCGGCCACCGTTGATCAGATGGACGATATATTGGAATCGTAACACGTCATACAATGGGACCTGCAGCATGGTTTCGAAAACCGGCGTGTTGCATCACAATTTGAAGCACTGAACCCAGCACTACGAAGAATGTCAGCCGTCTTCGCCGTTTCAACATCAGAAAGCAATCAAATCAAACACACCCTTCGACTCATAAAGGCGCACATCCTTTAGGATGAGGCAATCAACAGAGATGTTCATTGCAGCAGTTTGCGCCCCCGTGGCATGCCGCATCCTCGCCCCTCGTAATGACCTCGTTTAGGTCTTTTATCGTGTAGTTAGTCAAAGAACAGATTCTGGACCTGACGCCCCTGGGAATCAGAACGTCCGAAGCTCACCCATTATCGGCTTCGGCGAAGCCATGGCCATTGTCATGAAGGGGAGAACGACAGCAAAGAGGAGATGAATGCGCTGGAACTGCATTGTGAGCTAGCGGCTTGCTGGGTGACAATGATGATGAAACCGGCGTTCGCGTGCGCTTTATATACTTGCCATTTCTCGCAGCAGAGACAGACGAACGGCCAGCGTCTTGCGGCAAGAGTTACCCCCATGTCCCACTCGGTACATTCGCCTACTATCTATATGCATGAGTGTCCTCCTGGAAAGGGTAAAAATAGACATGTTGACAGAATTCACACTGTCAGTATGTCAATTTGCACCGCTTCGCGTTGGCCGCTGACGGCTTCGCAGTCGGATGCACCTAAGAGGCCGGCTCTTCATAAGCCATACGTAGTCCGACTCGAGAAAGGTGTTCATAAACTCATCACGCACATGTAGACATGATCAAGTCGCCAGCAATACCTTCCATCGCTTGTGGTATGGAAGAAAGACATCGCAGAGAGTGCTGCACAGTAGGCGCCGACCGATATGATGCTGTCCGAGCCTGTCCGGAGAAGTTGCCATCGCGCTGTATCAAAAGATTGAAGGCATGCATGATATGTGCCGCATGGTCAGGCAAGTTAAACTGTAATGACGGGCCCGGAGTTGCCCTGAGTCGACCGTGATGCGCCGCGATTCGCAGCAGCCTGGACCAGCAGTTGACAGGGTTGCACAACCGACTCAGCATTAAAAAGAGCGTACCTCAACGTCAACACGCACTCCCAATGTGCAAGATAGCTTTATGCACTTGTGCGTTCAGAGTCAAAAATCAACGTAAGTTACTCAGAGGAAGCAATACAGAAGGTCACCGTGACATAGCCGAGATCAGGTGACCTGCATGCTATTCACTACGCCTGCCATTTTAGGAGAAGTCCTTCCTCTGATCGTCTTCGTTCTCGACCGACGCGATTTTCACCCATACAAAAAGAAGTATGAGCAAACGTGGGGTAGTGGTAACCTGGGTCGTTGCCACCTGCAAAGGCATTATAAGCTGCTCTTGCATCGACCCGCCCCAAGCTCGATTCTCGGCGTTTGCAAAACACGTCCGAGTCATGCCTACACTTTTTGCTCGTCGGCCGTGCATACCGACAACGGTATTGATACGGAATCAACGTGACCAGTTCTATGATTCTGAGCGCATCATAAGGATTCTAGCAATCAGATTTGAGCATCTTCTTGGGATGATAATGTCTTGCTCACTCTGTAGTAGCTCGAAAACACTCAACGGGATACTAATTATACCGAAGCTGGACACTGCGGCCAGGGCATGCAAGTATCCTCAGCTGATCATTTAGAACAGCCGAAGCCGAAGGACGTGCCATCACCAGCAGCCGTCGACTTCAGCGTGTCCTCGTGTCCAGCTTTGCACAACTCCACGAATGCAGACAGGCACGAGAACGGTCAAAAGACTACACTCATCGTGGGCTCATATAATACTCGCAACGATGTTATTCTAATCAAGCTTATAACCTGGTCTTCTGTCCTCAGGTGCAGGTCTGCGCGCAGAGGTCGCAGTTCGCGCCCTCCGCGACTGCGCGACTGCCAGCGGAACGTCAGACAAGGATATCCTGAGGCACGACGGGTGAAGACACTGTCTACGTCTGCGTGGGGAGACTAAGCGGAGCAGCCAGTAGTAAGGCGTAAGATTTCGACAACTAACGGAGGGAGCGATGTCTCAATTCATTGAGCTAACGCCACAGCATGATGCCGCAAAATTCTCTAGTATCTTTCCTCTGTGGTTGTGGTTGATTAGAGAAGGACACGATGTGCTCTTGGCAAACTCTGAAAGCGGAGAGGGACGAAGACAAGGGTCCGACGTCGTTGCGCACGACGAAGAGGTGACGACAGGTATGTGCTGACCGTGTCACTACCGATCATTGTCAGTGATCCCTCGTGTTCCTAGCGCTGGAACGGTACAAGCAAGATATCCCTTACTCTGACCTAGTGCATGCGCTGTGGCCGTGACGCTTAGCCAGGTTCCACTCGCCCATGGCGCGTGCGTCAGCTTCAAAGGGGCGCTAGGACTTCGAAAGGCCATCTATTCAAGCTCGGTTCGCATCCTAGATTTCCCGCTTCGGGTGTCGCAGCGTCGTCACTGAACGTCTACACAGCATTTCAAACAAGCGTCCACAAAGGTGACACAGCGACCTCAGGAAACGAAGGAAGAACACCTGAAGGACAAATCGTGACTATGGCGTCCGCCGGACTGCCAGTAACAGTTGCAAGTGTCAACGGATCAGCCACGGTTCCCGTTCAAGACACCCAGTGGTCTATGACCGAGCACTAACATGCACTGGCAGTGGCAGTGATTACACCACTCCTGACGCTTTAGAGATTTGGCGGCCCGAGTCCTGGCAGGAAGGCTCCTGCTCCACCTCAGTCGCTTTGAGCGCAGCTCCTATCCGGACCATGCGCTGAGACCAGGCAAAGCGCGCGACGAGTAGGTCGGTGTCCCCGGGGCCGTCCTGCAGAAAGGGGCGCTGCTGCATTCATCGGGTACTCAGCGATCGAGGCTAGTTCTGTCATGAATTCGTCACAGAGCGGCCTCGGAACGGAACCACGACCCTACGAGTAGCATTACTACCCACCCCCTTCAAAATGGACGTTGCAAAGGACTAAGGACCAGGATGTTCTCGAACTGCAGTCGCGTCATCCCGGAAGTCATCGCAACATCGACATTACCGTCATCTTAGGTTTATGTATGTAGCCTCACAGAGTTCTGTTACGTCTCATACACGCACGATCCTCGTGTACATTCGTCAACGAAAGTGATGTATTGTCGGCAGATAACCTGGTACCTGGACACTCGAAGACAGCAGTAGCCAGCCTGCGCCTTTCATCGATGAGTCACACCCACACACAGTCCAATCATCACGGTCGTATATTGTTCGTCGTAAATGCAAGTCCTGGTCCGAATCCGTACGCCTAACCCCCTCCTCACAGCGCGCCGGCCCATGCCGGCAGCGGCGCGGCCCAACGCCGCGTCCCCAGAGTCCATCAGAGTGAATGTGGTAAAGTACAATGCAGAGTCGTGAACGAAGTGTGGATAAGTTATGCGTGTCGCCAATGCGCACAGCGCCATCTTGGTGTGTGCATGCAGCGAGAAGGGGCGAAACGGAGGGGGCGGCGAATCGCCGATGCAGCCGGGGGTAACCGTAGTCTCGCTCCTTTATCTGCACGTCAGCGGTGCCCGGCAAGGGTGCGGAGTGGCGACATACCTGTGAGCAGAGACGTTGAAGTGGGTGCCGAGCGCGGTGCTCAGGCGATCGTGCAGACGTAGCTGGCGTTCCCGTTAGTCCGGTCGTAGTTCGACGCACCTGGCTCGTCTCGGACTCCTCGGTCGGGAGCGGCGCAGCGATATCGAGGAGGAAAGTGAATGCGTCCATTGCGATGCGATGCGTCGAGGAGAGGGCGAGGGAGCCCTGCGAGGGGAAGGTGCGGATACCGAGGGGTGGGGTCGTGAAAGGTCCGAAAGACTTGCGGTGAGGCCTAAGCAGGGCCGCCCGGTATATATACGTGCTTAATTGTATCGTGGCGCGGTCCTCTGCAACGGCGCACAATAAGGAGCGTAGCGTGGCCGCAGGCGTTACCGCTTTGACAGACACGATCCGGACGTCGATGACTTGTACGCGTCCGGTTCCAATCTCGGAACCTGCGAAATACCAATGTCGCGTCTCGGTTAGCCATACGCGGACGCGTCATGAATCATGATCGCACACTCACCTTTGATCAAGGCACGCCGGAGAAGCTATTGTCTGCCCAGATCCCGATCCGTGTGGCGACCTGCGTCGGGCCTGATGCACTGAAACGGCAAGGTTGTCAAAGAGTGGTGGTGGACTGCCAGCGTCCGTTAGTCTGAGTAGCTCGTTACGTCGACTGGACGACACGGTGTTACTTATCGGCCGCTGAGCCACTTCCGTGGGCGCCGAGATGTCTCGAGGATGACACGGTCGCTGCATCAAGCTATTGTCCGCCCAACGAGTCAAGGGTACCATTAGGATACCATCATGTCGCGATCGGTCAACTAGCGCGGATGGGAGTTAAACGTTATACCATCTGTGCAGCAACGATCCGCCCAGAGACATTTCCGTCTGACTCTATTGAGCATCGACGGCAGTCTCGTCTACGATTAGGCGGGTCCTTGTCGGTGCGACGCAGGCACGTTGCGCTCGATGCGGATGCATATAGTCGAGTCCCGACATATCCGGCCTGCTTTATTGTTACAGCACGCGGTCACGTGCACGGTGTAACAGCGGCGCCTCCAATGCAGATACGCGAATTGAGTCAAGATGCCCGCATTCGGCGGCGCGTGGAAAGGCCTTTGACTTCCTCATTGTTCTTGAGAGCGCCGTATAGTAAGTCTCGGCGCGGGAAATAAGATACCGATATGATCGCGAACATACGAAGATATGCATGTGAGAGGTGTCCGGCGTGCCTCCCGCGGAAGGTACTTACCTCTACCATGACAGCTGGTCGAACTGGAAGGTCGTCGTCAATATCCGAAAGTAGACTCAAGAAATGAATTAACCGACCCCGTGTATGCAACCACCACGGAAGACTTCGTGCGCACTTCACATTCGCATTTATGAGCCATGTATATTGATGTACGCAGTAACGTACACGTGGCCTGCCTCTACGACGGACCAGAGCTGAAAATCTGTGACTGCTCGACCCACTTGTAGGTGCGAACGCCCCGGCAACATGTACTGCTAACTACCCGCTTGTCAGTGCTACGCTAGGCAACCTTCAACTTCACGTACTGACCTTCAACGTTTGTCTTCTGTGGCTTGTCCTCACAGGCCTACTCTGTTTGACATAGGCGTCAGCCTCTACATGAACGCGTAGAAGGCGTTCAGTCTGCTTCTAAGCCTTCGTTGTCCTTCTCACCTGTCAGTTCCACATGCCATCTTATCACCGCCTTCGTTTCCGACTCGGACGTGTGCACTTGCGCTAATCGATGTCGTTTCAGGATGGCTGCCTTCGGGACTTCCTGTATGCAACAAAGCAGCACGGAACGCCCGTGTTCGCGGACATTGCAGGCCATATGATACACTCGAGGATCATTCAATGGAGCTTGAGCGTCGGAGAGCGTCGGATATACCGAATTTGGCGACGAAAGCAGACCTAGAGGCGTGCCCTCGACGGGGCGACACAGAAAGCCATGATGAGCAGGGCAGTGGCCGTGAGCGAGGAGAGGAAGCTGTATCAAGTACATATGGTTCACAATCAAGGGGGACACTGAAAAACGAGGGGGCGGGATGGTTGCCCTGCCAATTTGAGCGAAGCGTCGGCTATACCCGAGCCCCGGGGCTGCAGCGCCTTGTCCGCTCGCCGTGTCTCACCTCAAGCCCGCAAGTCCTCGTCGCCGTGCACGACGACGAACAGGGCCTCAGCATCGCGGCCCTTGACTTCACGACCGGTATACATCCACGGCTCGCATCGGCTTCCTCGCTTACATTCGACACCGGCCTCGCCCTCAATCCACAGGCGGCGCCGTCCCTTTCTCAGGAGTCTCTTGATCAATGGCCTTCAACCAGGTCACCGCGACATCCTTGACCCCATCGCGGCCTGCACCGGCTGCGCCTATGCGCCGCGGGCCCGACGTCGGCAACGCACTCGCTTCATCCGGCTACGCCTCCTCGTTTTCTGTAGGCATGTCCTCGCCATCTGGCTCATCATACGCTCCATCCTACTCGGGCATCGGCGCATCACCAATTCGCAACACTGACATGTACTCGGGCTCGGAGGTCGTCAGGGCTGGGATGGTAGCGGTGAAGGAAGACGGGATCGTCAGCTGGCTTTGGCGGCCAAAGTGGTTGGTGTTGAGGGAGGGCACGCTGTCTATGCACAAGAGCGAGGTGAGTCTTCACTCGCGATTATCGAGTTGACCACTGCGGAGATTACTGTGCCCACGCGGCATCCCCACGTTGAATCCTTGCGTCGAAGAGGTGCACCCAGACCCTTCCAGTAACAGGCTTGTCGCGTCAGTCGACGACCTGACCTGGCCTGCACCAGTCCCTACGATCTCTCCAGATGGGGGGATTGGACTGTAACTGGTCGCTTTCCCCGCCTAGTAAGGATTCCAACCTTCGCTCATGGCGATGGCGTGGGGGCTCCCTACCTGACTAATGACCGGGCGACCGGTGCCACACGCAGGGTCTTCAGGGCACAGTCTAGCGCAACGCCGATGTATCAGTCCATCGCCTCGTCTGGCAGCACTCTGCGCTGTTATGCGTCTCGGAGTCCCGTCGTCGTTGATCAGCTCGTGTTTTCTTGCGGACGATGCGGGTCACCTGTCTCAGTACACTTGGGAAGTCACCCATCCACATCAAGCGTTGTTCCGCGCGACTGCCGTTCTGATCCCCTCCAGCCTTGCGCGGGGTCAGAAAAGAAGTCATACTTTCGACTGTCGAATGTCTATCATGTCAATGTAGCGCGCGATCCCACTGATCGTCAGACGTTGCTGGGGCTGTGCTTCATCTGAGGCTTCTGCGCATGTGTAGACGCGGACCATGAGCGAGCTTTCGCCAGTGGCGTGACTGATCAAGCTTTCTTACTATTGCTTGCACATGCTGCGCCTTCGTCGTCTGTCATTGCTTGACCAGCTTACTGATGTTGTGTACAGACGTCTCCACAACATCAATACCTCATCCCAATATCTGAAATTGCCAACATCGAGCGGACAGACCTCAAGCCATATTGCCTCCTGCTCGAGACGAAAGACAAGCGGTGGTTCCTGTCGTTGAAGAGCGACGAGGAGCTCTACGGCTGGCAAGATGACATCTATTCTCGAAGTCCAATGGCAGGCGTCAGTAACCCGACGAACTTCGTCCACAAGGTCCATGTCGGTTTCGATCCTGTGTCCGGAGCGTTCACGGTGGGTAAATTCGAACCTGTCTCGCCAGCATTCGACTGAAGTGTATCAGGGTCTACCGGAAGCCTGGAGCAAACTACTCACGAAGTCCGCTATTACACGAGAAGACTATGCGAGAGATCCACAGGCCGTGCTCGATGTCCTTGAATTCTATACCGACCACCAGAAGCGGGAGATGGAGGAGTTGGGAGTGGGTTATGGTCCATCTCTGTCGCCTTCAGGCCCCTCTAGTGCAAGCAGCATGAGCAACTCAAGCCTCTCACCGTACTCCGACTCCTCTAGCGCACCCCGTTTCAATGCTGGCACTGGCTTTGGCGGTGCAGGCATGGGCAAGATTTCCCCTTTGGAGGGGCGGCCCTCCATATCGCGACAGGACTCCGCACCTACAGGCTTGAACGGTACCGATACCGTCTCAAGCACCCCCGCCGCGCTCGCACGCGCTGCTGAGCTCGTCAACGGCTCGGCAGTGCAGCACGCAAACACCATCTCCGCCGCCCAGACGAACCAGGGCATGCGCCCCGGCCTCGCGCAGGGCATGTCCCCCGGCTCGCTCACACCATCGCGCCCGCTCCCGCTCGCCCACTCTCGCCAACCGTGCTGCACCCCCCGCGCCGAAGTCCACGCTCCCCGAGCACACGCCGACCTCCGCCGACCTCCGCGCGCGTGCGAAGGCGCAGGGCCCGCATGGCGGCGATGGGCAAGTGTCGAAGCCACCGGGGCTGAACGGCGAGGCGCGGGCTGAGCAGGATAAGCGGCCGCAGATGGTGCCGAGCAAGACATCTCCTGCGACTAGCCAGCCGGCGTCGCAGCCCGTTAACGGCGCGCTGGCGCGACGGTCGGGCCGCCACCGGTCAAGCCCCTGCAGCCCAAGAAACCCAACGTCCCGGCGAAGGACAAGGAGGGCCCCTCTTTGACTATCACTGGGGCTGACGAGGAGAAGGATAAGAAGGACGGCGGCGTGGCGGCAGCGCAGCCGCGCTGGAGAAGCCGAAGGAGAAGGAGAAGCGGATAAGCACGATGAACGAGGCGCAGATCATGGAGAAGCTGCGCAACGTGGTGAGCCAGACAACCCGAAGTCGTTGTACAGCAAGATTCGCAAGGTCGGCCAAGGGTAAGTCTGCGCTGGCGTGAGAGTGCAGGTTGGCTATGTACGAGCGTAGTGCATCGGGACACGTCTATGTCGCGAAGACGCTTGCGACGGGCAAGATGGTTGCTATTAAGGAGATGGACCTGTCGAACCAGCCACGCAAGGAGCTCATCGTCAACGAGATCTTGGTCATGAAGGAGTCCCAGCATCCAAACATAGTCAACTTCCTCGAGTCGTACCTTGTCAAGAACAACGAGCTCTGGGTCGTCATGGAGTACATGGAGGGTGGTGCGCTGACGGATATCATCGAGAACAACACACTCGAGGAGGATCAGATCGCGAGTATCTCTTTTGAGGTGGGCACCCTTTTACTATCACCCTGTGGCTCAGTTGATTGATGACTGTGCCTAGACTTGCAAGGGCCTCGGGCATTTGCACAGCCAGAGCATCATCCATCGCGACATAAAGTCCGACAACGTGCTCCTGGACGCACAAGGCCATGTCAAGATCAGTGCGTCCTCTAATAATAGCTCTGTATTCGAGTTGTGCTGATTCTCCGTCACAGCCGACTTCGGTTTCTGCGCGAAACTCACTGACCAGAAGTCGAAGCGTGCGACGATGGTGGGCACACCGTACTGGATGGCACCGGAGGTCGTCAAGCAGAAGGAATACGGCGCCAAGGTGGACATCTGGTCCCTCGGTATCATGGCTATCGAGATGATCGAAAACGAGCCACCATACCTCGATGAGGAGCCGCTGAAGGCTCTGTATCTCATCGCAACGAACGGCACGCCGACGCTGAAGAAGCCGGAGGCGCTCAGTCGGGAGCTCAAGGGCTTCTTGAGCGTATGTCTTTGCGTGGACGTCAAGAGCAGGGCAACAGCGGACGAGCTCCTGGAGGTGAGCATCTCGATTTTGCCGCTGGTGCATTCTCGTCTGACGTTGCACACAGCATGACTTCCTGAAGAAAGCATGTGCGTTGTCGGGCCTCGCACCTCTGCTGCGGTTCAGGAATAAGCAAGCATCGTGATTTAGCTGTACTATAGCCCACACGCGTGCGCGAGGCTCCGCGGTCTGTACCCTTACCCTCTCATCGCTCGCTGCGCCACCCTTGTATCCCTGTCGCCCATGATCTCCCGCCCCGTTATCTATTCTTCACGCTCACATCAATCTCACGATTTTTCTATGTTCTCTCGCCTGGCTCGCATTGGAAAACCCCGTACTGTATTCTTGTCTGCTAGACGAATAGTGCGAGTCGCGTCATGTCTTCACTTGGTACGTATGCATACGGTATGCGGTGTATGTATATGAGTGGAACGCATCGGTTCTATGCATGGATACCCTTGGAACTCTGATCATGAAGCTCACGGCGAGCCGTCCTGTTGGCGTCGTGGTCGTACAGTGGATCTATTTCATACACATTGTAACATACATACATTGCTCAGTAACTACAGTGAGTTGAACGGTTGCATAGGAATAAGTACGGTGAAGGATCAACATATGGGCCATGGTGCGGTTCAGTACGCATAAGTCTCGCCCTCCGTAGGGTATGCATGGTGTCATTAGGGAGTCCATTCAGCTAGCGACATAACGGGCATGGTCGATCGGTCAGTCAGTCATCCACATCTCAGAATTTGCCCGTGACGAGCACGCGATAGAGCGATTGCGCCTCCTCGAAGCGTGCGTTGCGCAAAGTGAAGTGCGCCATCTCTGCCGAGTCCGCGTCCGAGGCGGGGTCGATGATCGAGAACTTGATGAGGGAGGCGAAGAACCGGCACAGCTACATAGGTGGTTTGTGGAAACGTCCGTTAGCGTCTGCGTGCTAGGGTGGATAGGTGACGTGACGTACGTTCTGCACGCCCTTGCCGAAGCGGTCGTCGCTCACCTCCCCCGCGCGCTCGTCCTCCTCCGCCCTATCCAGCCAGGTGATGCACGAGTGGAGGAACCAGCCGAGCACCTCCGCGCGCACCAGGTCCGCGACGGTCGTCTTCCCCCCTGTGGTGATGTCCAGCACGGTCGTAGGATCGCGCAGGAGCCGCCCAATGAGATCAAAGGAGGGCAAGATCGGCGGGAGGTGCTTCAAGGCTTCGAGATACAAGACAGGATCTTGGTTGTTAGTGGCGGCAGACGAGAGAAGGGCGGCAAACAGAGGGTGTGCGATCGAAGGGTTATAGGAGATCAGTGAAGGTAGGTCCATGGCGGTGATAACCGGTGCAGAGGTCAGTTGCGGGAGGACCGGGAGCAGGACACGTTGTTCCGATAAAGTCAAGACGCGATCGCGCGCCGCCAGTAACAGAGTCATCGCGTCCGACAGTCGCTGCCTCTCCGCATCCTGTTCCGGCGTGACCTGCGACTCAGCGCTGGCGGCGCCATTCCTAGTTACGGCACCAGTCGATCAACGGTCAGCAGGGGTGTCAATGCCGACATGGCGGTCTGAGGGCCTACAGATCAAATCGCGCGCGTTCCGCCTCGTCTTCAAGAGCCAAGTTTGCCGCCCTTAGCTTCGGGGGCAGCGGCGAGCGCGCCAAGGTGGACGGCGAGAACGGACCGATCTAATGGAACGTCGGCACCGCCATTGGGGATACGAGAAGGTGCGCCCGACGTACATCACTGCCATCTCCCCTGAGGATCTTCCACAGCACCCACACTAGTTGTTCGGTCTCGCTCACGCCGCCCTGCGCCGCGACGTGGATGGACGCCTCGCGCTCCTTGACGAACGTCGCACGGAGCGCGGATTGAAAGGGATTGATGGCGATAGAGTGCGGCGCATAGAGCGAGTAGAGGATGTACGAGACGAGGATCCGTTGCGCGGGCTTGTAGATCAACCAGGATTCGGAATGATTAGCGTGGTTGGGTCGTGATGACTCTGGCGAGCGTACCTCTGCAGGAGCGTACAGCAACGGCAGCAGCACGTCCAACGCGACCTGGAACCGGCTCATCGGGGCCACGAGCTGCGTGAAGCCCTGCGTAGCCGTCGAGCATGGCAGCGAGTACGCCTTCGAGAGTAGATGGCCCACCGAGGCCCGTGCCAGGTCTGGCGGAGCCTGCTTCATGGCGAAGGGAGGCGCATAGATCGTGGAGGTAGCAGTCTGCATCATGAGCGCATCATCGTCCGTCTAGCGGTGGTCGTCGTGGACAATGGCGAGCAGACCTTCGCCGACGCCGCGTTCACAGACAACACATGGGCGTCTGATTCCCATATGCGGTAATAGCAATCGACTCTGCTTTATGTACTTACGCACGTATTTACTCACACAACTTTGGATTGTACCACAGCGTCGAAAAGTTACAGAACAATGACGAAAGGAGGACTGTAAGCAGAGTAGACCAGTAGTTCGCTGGGATATGTAATAGGAAGTCGCACTACTTGGTGGAACCGATCCGGAAGTCGAGAAGGCCTTGAAGATGATTCATGAAGCATCTTCCATCTCGTATGGCTGAAAGCCTCAACCTTTTCATTTCATATGAAGCATGGCATGTACTCAATGTGATGCACATGGGTTCTGCGGTCAAAAGTCCTAGAACACCATGATACTAGTAGCAACTCGGTACTCGGACCAGGACGGCGTTACGACCACAGCCATGACTCGGAGCTCTTCAGGCTGACCGTGCGGTCAATGAGCGGTCGCCAGTGTTGGTGAATAGAAGACGGAGAACTGGGCCGACCACTGGAGGTCTATACAGACCCACCGATACGCAGTTATAGGGAAAACACAAGAAAATACTTGACAACGTCAAAACGGAGCAGCACTACAAGTGTGCAGAACCCGGTGCAACAGCAAATCAAACTCACAACCTTTAGGAGTACGCGTCCACCTAGAACTTGTTTTATGTTGTCGATGTGTTGAAGCAGACCACACAGGTTTTCCGAGCCGACGAAGAACAAGAATGAGAGGATAATGTATACGGTGGGAACGGAGTATGTTCTACTTGTTCTTTGTTGCACTAGATTTCTCGTGAGCGACACCGCCAGGTCAATAGATACAGCACAACGCACCGGAACGTGAACCTCTTCCTCGTCGCCGAGAATTCACCCAGCTTGTGCCCCACCATGTCCTGCGTGACGAGCACCGGAATGTACTCTTTCCCGTTATGAACGAGGAACCTCAGTCTATCGCTTGGTGGTCAGCATGCCTCTGCACGTACTAGGAGCATCGAACGTACCCGACGAAGTTCGGTAGGATGGTACATGAGCGAGCCTGTGTCTTGATGGGAATGTTGTTCTCCAGAGCCAGCCGCAGGTTAGGGAACGCCACGAAGAACGGACCTAGAGCGGAGCTCATGAAAACGTTCATCGAAGATTCATGCGAATAGCTCACCTTTCCATGCTGACCGGCCGCCCTGCACCACCGCCGTCGCAAACATCGCTCAAGAAACGACCTGTATGCAACAAGCTGTTGAGCGCCCGTCCCCTCCGGTACGGCCACGTGGATACAACTTTAGCCGCGCGGAGTCGCGGCGCTGTGGCGCTTCCGTTTCCTGCTGCTTGCACCGAAGTTCGATGCACAGTTCATATGTCCCCCTTTATCGGTATTTGTCTCACAATATTGTGAGATTTGATATCTGTTTCAGGAAGACTGAAACAAAATCAGAAGCTGGCTGTACGCCCTCGGAGGAACTTGAGTAAGTATCACGAATAATGTTGACTTGAACAGCCATACGGCCTACTAAGCTACTCCCCATCTAGTGTGCAGTGTGATATACACTATAGTACATCACAGACACTAATCAAGCAAGATTATACCCTTTCATCGTTGATCAGATACTTACGCTCTCAGTGAGTGCTGTATTTACGATCCGCTCATGACGTCATGACAAGTCGGCCAGACGTTGTCGCGCAATATCTGCTCCAGGACGCGCGTGAGGCCCAGTGTGTGGTGTAGCGTACGTGCCAACAAACGATGACAAGTACTCCGCATTACCAACGCTGTGAGTTGCTCACAACACCAGTCAATGATCACATAGCTGACGATGAGTAGGGCAACGGCGCGGAGTATTGACATACCCTTTACGCGCCCCTGCTGGCAAAATCATCCTGCACACCACCTACCTGTGGACGTGGGTACTCGTCCCATTGTCTCCTCCGTGACACGCCACTTCACGTCAGTGGTGCCAGACATATGATCTAGGTCCCTGCAGCCACAAGCGATATATAAAGGGCGCAGAACGCGACGAACGGCTTCTCACCAAGCACTTCACGACCCAACTGCATCTTCACGACCCCGACTATCTATTGACGACTCTATTCAATCACCATCACAACTCTCACCATGTCCAACGATAACACCAACAACAACGGCCCCAAGTATGTTCTGTGCCTCCATCCGAATCATCATCTCGTAACTGACAACGATTTTCCACTCCTTGTAGCAAGACCACCGGCCAGCTGCACTCCCTGAAGGGAACTGCCGTCGAAGCCGTCGGTAACCTCACCGGTGCGACGTCGTGGCAACAGTCTGGCCGCGACGAGCACGCCAGGGGCGAGGGCGAGTACCAAGCTGCCCAGGCCGAGGGCTACGTCGAGGGCACCAAAGACCGCGTCGGCGGCCGCAAGGACGCCGTCGTCGGCGCTGTCACCGGCGATCGCCAACAAGAGACGACTGGTGAGTGGGACTTGATGCTGCTTACACGCGGGATGCTGATCGGTTGGTCCACATAGGCAACGTCCGTCGTGACAAGGGCTCGGTTCAGCAGGACATCAACCGACCGTCGTCCACTAACTGAGCGGTCACGGGAAGATACCCTAGTTTAATCTCGTCGTAATGGCAGTGTATCGATAATGTCGGTGGATGTTGGATAATATAGACATCATGCCATGAAGTATTCAACAACCTGATACGTGTGAAACTCGTGATTCTACATGTTTGGGGTAAATTGCACGGCCGCGGCGAGTCGTATCGAACGATGTTCAGCGAAGCGCAGTCTTCTATCTAGTCCTACACTTCAGTTTTGAGTGGAAGTTCGGAAGAGTGGAACGAAGGTTTAGTAATACGGTGGAAGGACACGTTAGTAAAAACTACGTTACTTTGGACTTGCATGCATGTCGCGATCCCGTGACCGTGTTTACAACCACCGATCTTCGCGGATGATCCCGAAGCAGGCAGTCGACGCGCCTCGCTCTCTTCGTCGAGGTGCCCCATGCATACAAGTGAGTCTTCTATGACATGACGCGTCAAATGTATGGCTTGTGGTCCATTGCTTTGATCTATCCGCCCTCCACGAAGGGCATTCAAGGCCGTACCCACGGGCAACTCAACGACTTGGGCTGTGTATATCCGCATGTCGACAGACACGAACGCCTCATCAGGTTCTCAATCCTCCTCTCGCGTCCAGCTGACTCCAGCTAGGCTCTTATCTATGACGCTGGCCATGACATGGAATCTCAACGTCTTGAAGTTGATACCTCCGGTAAGTGTTCGTTGATGGCCGTTCTGCATGCCGCCGTGCTCACCCTCGGTCATCTCCGTCTATGACAGCTGTGATCACTTGATGCACACACGTTCGGTATGTGCCATGCCTATTGGAATCACTGACCGCCAGGAGGTCTTAATGTATCATGAGTGTCAACGTGGCTGCGTTCGTCGTTACCGCTGGTGATCGCCTCTCCGTGTCTTAGCGCACACCCGCAAGACCCGGAAGCGTCAAAGACAGCCAGGCGCGTGGAAGCGCCCCATCAGCATTGTGCCGCTGATAAGCCTCGAAACCAAACCATCGGGGACCCTGTCCAGGTTGTACACGGAGGACGTGGGGCACATCGTCCGTCACGCTCGAAGTGTCATACTCCTATCAGGCTCTCAATCTAATGTCCCAGACCGCGTCGTCCATCATGTGGACGACCGCTATCTCCCCAGAAGCCCATGCTGACACTACCGCGTGCCCGAAGCAGGATGTCCCAAGGCAGATGTCGAGTCAAGTTCAAGCCCACCCGAGACTCGAGGGCCAGCACCTCGGCGGCATTGGCAGAGCGTCTCTTCAGTCCCATAAGCATATAAGAAACTCAGCAGGTCGCCGTGAGTCCTCAGTCACCTCGACCTCTCGACAACCATGCAGTTCAAGAACCTCGGTCTCCTCGTCGCCGTCATCCTCCCGTTCCTCACCGTGGCCGTAGCGAATCCCGCGCCTGCCATCGGCTCGTACTACTACATGGGTGAGTAGACTGCTCCGTGATCCCCGCCCATCGTGCAAGTTCTCATTGATTGTTAGACTATGAGGAGGACGTCCCCGCCAGCCAGCCCACTGCTCGCGCCATCTGATCGCTTGAAGGGCGCGATGCCATATTGTTTCAGGAATACGCAGATTCGAACGTATATACAATGACACCGATAGAGGTAGGCTTACACGCTTCGATGGCTGTAGGAGCATAGAGGATGACGGTGCGATTGGCAGACCTCAATTCGTTCCTCACGGGTTCTACGTCTATGTAGTCCATGACGTGTGTTGCGCTGTGTAAATCTAGAGAATTAAGTGACGATTAGGATGTGAATGCAGCTTGTATTGACGAGCTAGTCTACTAGTACATCTTGACTGTCAAGCAGCCGCCAATGGGCCTAGCTCTCGATGTTAAGATTCCATGAAAAACGCGAGCGAAGCTACGGAGTGATGTGCTACATCTCACGCCGTCAATCTAATGGCTATGCAGCGGAATAGTACGCAGAGTACGGAGTTGTCCTCTCGAGCCGGAGTGAACGAAGCCAGGAGGCACTGCCACACGGGAGTTCCGTTGCCCCTATCGCAGGTGAGCAGACGCTTTCGTGCAGCGTGTCCTGCCCGCTGGTGCCGAGACTCGCTGATTCATATTCTGTGCACCAACAGGGGCTCCGGCTTTGTCACTCTCAACTTTGTGTATGAGTATAGGAACCGGCGGCCACTTGAAGCAGTGCAATCTTCCAGTTCACCGGCTTCCGGAAGCAAGGGTCAATGCCGGCGGGACACCTCGTTATTGTTGTCACTGCCCGCCTCCTATGTCGGAATGTGGCCTCCGAGCAGCGAGCGGATCCAGAAATAGCCGTGGGCCATCCTGTCAGCCATCGAGTGACCGGATTGAATAAGATCCGATCGAGGAAAGTACCTAGATCTCGATGTTGGCTTTGACCTGTTCAACACTCTGAGTCAGGATTATCCTCGTCAAGCAAGAGTGGCTGTGTGGCCCAGTGTGTGGCCCCGCCACAACCACGGTAAAGGCGAAGGCGAGTGTGTGTCTTATTGTCTTTCAAAAGGTCTGCAGGGATGCATAAATACGCAGTTGAAAGGCCCTGAGCTACTAGCGAACCCGTCAGCACGACAATCTCGCTAACCTTCGACCTTCGAGATTCACTCTTACCGCTTTCTTCGCTCGAATGGACGCGTTCTTCACCATCGCCGAGCCGGTCCCTGCCTCTGTTGAAACCGAGGGCGCCGACAAGGTGCCTGCCGATTACGACACTAGCAACGGCAACGGCGGCTACAGCTGCGTCGTCGCTTGAGGCTTCAGCGGTAGGTGAACAGCGATGTCACATATTCAGCAAGCAAATAATGCGAAGTTATGCCATACAGGTGGATTGAGATGATTGTCAATCTGCGCAATAGACGAAAGAGGTCTTTTTGAGGTTCCTGGGTGTTGCGATAGCGGGGAGTGGCAAGAAGTCCTGAGGGTAGAAGGGGGTGAAGGTGGTTTAGACTCGGAGAGAGGATGATTCACCGATCAAACGTGTTAAAATCCGCCTTTGTTATTCAATCATCAGCCCATTTCCCCGGGCCCTTCAACAGTGCGTCGCGTTGCCGGCTCAGGCTGCGTCTTCGGAGAGCGACTCGGAAACTGGAGTTTTGTATTTGAACATTTGCCTCATCTACCGACGGTACAGTGAGTACCAATATGCAATATCATGACATGTAAGATGTGCAGGGAATTCACTTTGCTAGTCGTCGGATGGAGCTACCAGTGGGAGTCGCCGGACGTAGTGACGGACCAACTTTGATGTGGCGATGTCTGGTAAGAACACAATCTCGATCGAGCTCACACGTGATTGACGTGCACGGATCTCAAAAATGGTACGTATTGGACAAAGCCCTCCTCTCTCCCTCCGGTCGGAGTCGGGGAGTATAGATGCACGTGTTCGTGTCGATCGGCGATCGCTCCGGTCGAGGAAGTCATGCGCGATTTCACTCTGTCCACCATGTCCTCCCAAGACCCGGTCGCGCATGATGTCCTCTTCATCGACTCGCTCTCCATCGCACCAACAATTGGGCGCGACTGGTGGGGACGTGTACGCCCGCAGCCTCTGTTTATCACTGTCCAACTCTACCTCCAACCCGGGTATCTCGACAAGGCTGGTGCTTCGGATGACGTCCGTGACTCAGTTCACTATGGCCAGCTCTGCAAGAGCGTCCTGAACCTAGCTTACGGTCCTGATGCACAAGTATTTGATGGGCCAAGGGATCTGGCACGGGCGGTGGTGAAGACCGCGTTCGCCCTCACCGGTGCAGTCATCGTCCAGCGCGCAGCAGTTGCCATCAAGTCCGAGAAACTGATCCCGCTCGCTGGAGAGTTCCTCTTGGAGATATCGACATCGTACAGGCAGGAGGTTATTGGAGGCACAGAGAGCGTCCGTGTCACAATCAAGAACCTCGTGCTGTCCACTATCATTGGAGTGAATCCGCCCGAGCGCGAAGCGAAGCAGAGAGTTGTCGTCACTATCATTGTGCACGAGAAGTCTGGTCATGGTGCTCCGGTTGATTATGCCGCGCTAACAACCTTGCTTAACAATGTAATTCAACTCACTACTCTACAGTTGCGAGGACAGGTTAACTCAGTCATTCCTTAGGACATCGGGGCGACTTCATATCTCACCCTCGAGAAGTTCGTCCTGGAGATCATCCGCATCATCTGTCTGTTCTCGGAGACCATAGACGTTGTTACGGTCAAGGCAGAGAAGCCAAGCGCTCTGTCCTTCGCTCAAGCCGCCGGCGTACAGATGACCAGGTCGCGATCTGCGTTTCTTCAATAACACGGTGAGCCTTCCGGCGCCTGTGATTCGTAGTAAATCATGACAACAACATTCATTCGTTCTAGAGGTCAGCGAGTGATGAGTCACTGATGACTTGTAGGGAAGGGAGCCGTCAGTCAGCATTGCTGGAGTAAACCATAAATCGTAGAACGCTTACCACCGCATTTGCCGGAGGCCCAAGCCCTTCCCGAGCTCCCTCAGTCTCTGGAAGAGTTGTACGATGCATGCTGCATGCACAACACGCTCAATGTATCATAGTATCAGAATGTATTGGTGCCTATTGTATATGATGCGTGGTAACGTCCGCCACGATGCTACACGATTTCCACTGGATGCTACACAGGACGGTGCGCAAGAGTACTTGCCATCTAAGAACGGTACACAAAATCTCCTACAAATATTGTTGCTACAGGACGTTTCATTGCTTCTTCAAAATTCGAGTTCTTCGTGTTTCGCCGACTTGCATGCGTCTCCCCGCCCCGAGTTGTACGCTCACTTCGCCTCAGCGAACCTTCCGAGGACGCTCAGCACCTGCTCTGACTCCAACTTCCACTTTGCGTCGGTGCCCTTGCTGCCTATGCTCGCAGTCTCCGCATTCTCGAGCTCGTTCAGTCGCCGCATCAGCTTCTGGTCCTTGCCGACGGCCAACACGAACCCGAAGTCGGACACGCTCTCCGGCTCTGTTGCCTCAGGCGCCAGCCACGCCGCGCGGCTGGCCAGCGCGGAGTGCGCGGGGCCGCCGGGTGACAGGATCGCGCCAACTGCGGTCGAGCGCGAGATGTTGTTGGGGAGGACGAGGAAGGAGTTCGCGCCTGGGATGATGCGCAGACCGTATCGCTCGCCGAGACTGTCGAAGATGTGGTTCTGCGCCTCCCCGGCTTGGCGACGAGCCCACTGGCGGTCGGTCTGCGGCTCATCGGGGTCGGTCCAATAGCGCCAGACGACAGACGCTTCTCGCTCCTCGACGAAGGAGCCCGGAGTGCGCTCCGTGAACTACATCGTGGCTGTCAGTGGACGCGGCAGTGGAATACTACCGGCAGACTCACGTAGTTGAGGATCTCTAAGCATGGTGCCTTCCACGTCAAGTTGAAGTTCGCAACCATGTTAACCCAGGTCGGCTCGCCACCGCGCGTAGGACGCGTCCTGATGTAGCACCCATTCTCCGCACTACCGTATCAGCACGTTAGCATCCTGAAGCTCTACACCGACGACGGGTACGTACACTATGCCAATCTTGGGCACCATCTCCGCGACAATGTCGAGCATGCCCTTGACAGGCAAGCCACTCAACAACCAAACCTCATTTCTGGGGTCCTCCGCAAGCCTGTTGAGCACGTCAATCGCCTCCTTCGGCGGGTTGAACTCCGCCCTCCCCAGCCTGCGCATATCGCGGATCCACATCGTGCCCTCGAAGTCAATGAGGAGCAGCCGCTTCTCGCTGTGGCGGTAGCGTGGCACCAGGAGCGAGACGTCGAGTGAGGCGACCTCAGCGGCGTCGCCCTGCAAGTGCTCGATGTTCGCGCGGAGGCAGCGTACGAGGAAGGAGGTGACGAAGGCTTGTGCGGATTGGGTGACGACGTGGTTGTGCAGGTCTTCCCAGCGGGAGGTCGCTTCCTCGTCGCTCATCGTCAATGCCTGTAAGGGGGATCAGGAGCCAGTCCACGCGGACTAAAGGGTGCGCGTACCTGGTGGATCGCCTTCGCCGTCATCCGTTTGTCCCATGGGTTGATAGGGATGCACGATCGAAATCCACTGTAGCTGTATGAACCAGTGAACTGCAACCTGACTTGAGCACCAGAATCCACTCTGACCATATGAAGGGTCATACTTCACTGAGGATCAACGGCCGATGCCTCTGTTCCTGACACTCCACAAACTCATGCGTCCTTAGCGCCATGCCCTCGCGCAGAGATGTCACCATGAACGCGTCTGCGACGGTGAGCAGCGCGAGATACTGGCTGAACGTCAGATCCTGCGTGTGCAGGAAGACGACAGGCTGGTACGTGAGTGTCGAGAAGCGCGAGTTGAGATGGGAGACGACGTCCGCGACGCCGCCCTGCATCTCGTTCTCCTCCGTGGTCTGCAGCGCGACCTGGATGAGCACAACCTTGCCCTGAAACTCCGGATACTTGTCCAGGAAGGTCTCGAAGGCTTGGATCTTCTGCCGAACACCCTGCATACGAGCAGATGTCAGTGGGTTCAGTGTGGTTAGGGGAAGTCGAACCGACTTGGATGTTGTCGAGCTTATCGCGACCGACGATGAGCGTCATGCCAGCATACCGCTGTCGCAGCGAATTGACCCACTCCGCAACCTCGGGATTGCGCCTGTGATGACTCAGCTACGAAGCGGGACTGAACAAAACACTCGACTCACTTTTCCTGTCTGAGGTGCCCGACATCAATGCCCATCGGGAAGACGCCGACGTCCACGAAGCGCTCCTCCGTTTGGATGCCCTTCGGAAGTGCCTCTACTGTCAGGATACGGCTCACCGTCTGCCTGAAGTGACGCGCATAGTTCGCCGTCTGGAATCCGACCAGATCCGCACCAAGCAAACCATGCAACACGTCCTCGCGCACGCTCAGACAGCGGAAGATCTCCGAGCTCGGGAACGCGACGTGCATGAAGAACCCGATCGGCGCGTTCGGCAGCCTCTGGCGGAGCATCGCGGGGAGGAGCATCAGGTGGTAGTCGTTCACCCAGATGATGTCCCCATCCTGGTACACGCTCGCGATCGCGTCCGCGAACCTGCGGTTGACAGCCTCGTACTGCTTGAAGCTCGCGCTCTCATAGAAGCTCTTCGTCTTCGGCGCGTCCGGGATGGCGTAGTGGAGGCACGGCCAGAGCACCTGGTGGCAGAACTCATCGTAGCAGCCCACAAACTCCGTGTCCGGGATCCACACCGGCAGGCTGTCGCACTCGTCGCGCATCCGCCACTCCATGTTTCGCTTCAGGCTCTCCCGGAATCCGTCCGTATTCACGCCGAGCGTGCCCACCCACAGCTTGCGCTTGAGTCGCACGCCGACGCTCTCCACCGCGTTCTTCAGCCCGCCGTTGCAGTGCGGGTTGCTCTCCACGTGCCACTGCATGTTGCGATTTCCCCCGTTCGTGTCGTGCCGCGTGCCCGAGAGCGAGCGACTCGAGGTGCGCGCTGTCGAACCACGCGATGCACGCCGCTGCACACGCGTCTGGCCCGCTGTGCTGCTCGTATGCGTCGTTTGATGTCTCTTTGAGGCACCGTTTGTCGATCCATTGGCGCCTAACGCGTTCGCTGCGGCGTTGACTACGTTGTTGGTGGTGGCTTTCGACGCGAGGGCATCAACAAGCGAGGTAGAAGAGCCATTCGGCGCAGGAGACGGAGGTTGGGTGAGTCCAGTGAATGTCGTGAAGGGGTTGCTCGGTTCGTTACGGGGCGTGACCGCTGGGGACACGGCTCGAGACTAAGTGCAACCAGTCAGCGCCATGCGGAATAACCAAATCGCACAGGAAGAGGAACACGTCAGAAGCCAGGCTTTTGCAAGGACATGCGTCACGAAACGAGCGTGCAGTAGTCGGACTTGGGCGCAAGGAGGATCCTAGCGACATGATGCGGCATCATTTGTATGCTAGTGCGAATGCGTGAGAGGTGATCGCAGCGATAGAAGGATACTCCTTGACAGCTGCACAAAAACGCGAGCCTGAGGGTTTTTGGTTGGCAATGACGCAGCAGTCTGCTTCGAAGCAAACTCTGCCTAGAGCAGACCCCAGCTGATCAAGCTTCAAGCAATGCAGGCATGCATAGACAATTTCTCTATAACCAGGTAATGAAAACCTCCGCCCATCGATTGCGCAAGTGAGGGCTGCGGGTAAGACTCGCTGTGTCGTGTGACGCAGACATCCGCATGCATTGCGGAACGTAGGAGACTGATACCAGGGAGGAAGCCTGAACCAAATACGGGCGAAATCTGGCGTCTCGAGGGGGTATGTCTGAGGCTTGTCCGGACATACGAGCCATCGTCGGCGAACAAGGCTGATGAACTGTCCAGATATAACACTTCGTGGTCGCCGGAAGGCTGAGGAATATCCGGACACGGATAGCCCAGCTGCTCTCGTGTACGACACCAGTGCAACGATCACCCCTCGAGAGGGCGAAGCCTCGTACAGATGACGGGTCCGTCATGGGGACAGTGATACAAATGGGATGCAAACGCGAGAAGACAGGCCGCCATGAACGTGGATGCAGGGGAGGTATCTAGGATCAGACACAACAGCTCACCTTGTCCTTGAGATCCTCGACAATGCTCCTCAGCGGGCCCGCCTTGCTCGGTAGCGTCGGTCGGCCGCCTGCCTGGGGACCACGCTGGAGGAAGGACGGCGTGGCGATCGTGTCCAGAGACGGCGAGGAGGGAGTGCTGTCGCTGAGGACGGTGGTGTTGGGGAGGAAGAGGGAGGCGATTATGATGCGGTTGTTGCGAAGCGAGCTCATCGCGGCGGTCGACGCGGGGAGGGCTGTGGAGGACGTCGGCGGCGGCGAGGGCGAGTATAAGTGCAGCGATCAGTTCTCATCTATGACATCAGGGCGCACGTGCCCACCTGCAATCGACTCGGCCCCAGGGCCTGGCGCCGTTGAGCTCGCCATTTCGTAGAGGTTCGGTCAGGGAATGAGGGCAGATGGCTGGATATATGTGCGCGACGATCCGGGCGCACTCGTCGTGGACGTCGTCCGTACGTACTTACGTGCAAATCCTCCAAGCGCCACCTGCCGACTTTTCGCTTCAACGTTCGTCAGATCGCCGGTCGAGATTTCGCTCAGATTGGCTGTCCGATTTCCTCCGTACGCTCCCTTCACGCCCGCCATCTGCCCTCCATCTGCCGCCATCATCCTCCATCGTCCAATTCTGGTCCCAAGGTCTTCAACGCTGCACACGGAATCCATTTCTTGCGACGTACCGTAGACACGCCGGTGAAACAGCCAGCACAAGCCGTCGAATTTCTTGTGGTCCTCGCGAAGACTTCATGAAATGATCGCGATCACTCGACGACGTCACTTATACGTCTGAAGACTGGTGACCATTCAACTTTGTATTTTTTGTGTTTTCTTACAATGTTCTTATGTACATAACATATCTAGTGACCAGTACAAATCTAAGTATACCCGTTGGAACTCACTAAGTCACACCAATGGCGTCATCTATCCCCGTACTCAACGACCTGCCATTCCGAGAAGGTGACCTCCCCGATATGGTCAAGTCGTGATCGTCAATAATGACATTGGGTACACTGCTCTACCACGCCAAATCTACACGTTCTGAAATCAATATATAGCTGTATGATGCACTGGCATCACAGCTGAAGAAATGCTGACACTGTCAGGCTCTTGCACAAAATACTAGCTAGGCTGTGGCAGGTTAGGAAAGCGCCGGTGCCTCCTGAACGGCCTGGACAGGGATGGGCCCGTCGCCATCTCCTGCGGCCTCGAGTATGTTGACTACACGTACTGTGATTGAACGCACTCACTTCAACGCGCCAGAAAGCCCTCGGACGAATTGTTGTTCCACCCTCTTAGGCACTCCGAGAGCTGGACGCGCATGTCGACTTCGATGCGAGCTTTGAGTGAACTAGCCATCCTCCGCTTGGTCAACTATATGATCATGCGCCCTTCTGGTACGTCTCTGAAATCTCTCCGATGTCCTCACTGCGGCACGTCAGAAATTCGACCCGTGCACAGCGTGTGCTACGAAGCGATACTGCGCAGTGTCATGGGGTTTACTATCGTGAAGCCAATCAACTGGGCCGCGACTCTCTCGAGGAGCTTCTCGCGGACCATTGCACATATATGAGACGTTTCAATTACATAAGTCGCAAACCATGACATATGAAATTTGAGCGAGCGACACTAGAACCGAGACTTCCGTAGGCTCACAGACCTCCAACATAGCCTGGTGGACAGTAGCTCCAAGATGCTCGCATAGAGTCAGTTTGCATGACGGGCGGTCCGACGACAAATACCATTAACGTGAGTACGTGCCACGAAGCTTTCGGACGTATCTTGAGGCTCAACACTAATACTTACTCAGGTACCGATTCCAATTCAATGGCGCACGCGAACTCTATCATACTATTCAAGTTCTGGCTGACACATCAACCAAGGTCCGAGGTAAGTTAAGGTCTGTCGGAAGTCGGGCATGCAGCCGTACCTTTCCCACTCCACCTCGAAGCCTTGGGACCTGAGTCTTCGCGGGAATGCATCCCGGGGCTTGTGCGCAGGAAGAACCTCCTGGAAACCGAGGAAGTTGGGAAAGGTAGGTTAACGCCGCATGCAAGGTTGAACTGGCAGCGGAAGGTCTAGGCTTTGTGGACGTGCACCAGCTCCAGCAGCGCGGAAGCCAAGAAGTGAAGCCCTACGGACCCAACGGCCGTCAGTGCGTTTTAAGGATCCGACGTCGCGCTTGCATTTTGTAGTCACGATTGTCACCTCAGTGTGAACGGTAGTCACACATCACCGCGATGGCTCGAAAGTGAGCGTTCGGAAAATTGGCAGCACAGACATGAGGTAGGATCGAGCCGCATGGTTTTATTCTTCGTCATCATCCAGCCCGATATCTTGCACGACCGCATCCCCCTCTTCTAGCCCGACATACGTATCCCGCAGTGCCCATAGACCGTCCCTCAGTTCGATCACGTCGTCCTTCTCCAGCCCCATAACGCTCAGCACCTCAGCGCCCCGTCGAACGCAATCGTCAACGACCGTAGAATACGCTGCGAAAAGTTCCGACGTATGCGAAGTCGTATGCAGTGACGAGAGGACGTGAGCCGTAGGGGCACGCAGCTTGTTGCCTGTGGACGGAGGGGGTGACTCCAGAAACGTCGGGAAGGACGACGGAATAGGGTATCCAGGCGCGAATATGGTGTACGGAAATGGCCGTCGTGATTCCGTCCACGCATCCAGGGTTCTCCGGTCAGAAGACGAGAAGCCTCTGGCGACATAAATTCTCGCGAATTCCAGACGTGTGGTCTACCGTAGGGGTTCGGTCAGTTCCGTGTAAGTGCTTCGAAGACAGAGTATGCAGTACCTGCTCATCCCCCGCTTTCTTTTTGCCTCCGGACGTTAGCGAGAAATCATATGACCTTCGCGCAAAATCCCGTTCAGCTTGAGGAGGTGTTGGTAATGGGAACACGCCAGATAGATGCGCGAAGCGGTTGCTTCCACCCCAGTTCAAGGCGCCGCAAATACTATCAAGGTCCTCCATGGATCCTTTCAACCTATTCGGTCAAAATTCACTGTCAGCCGTATTTCCTGTCGCTTCCACCGATGCCACTGCGAATCAACCTACCGGAGAGGCAGGGTCACGCTCTCGATGTGGGTTGAGAGAATCGCAGACGTCTGAAATACGCTTTTATGCTGGATGGTGTCAGCGTGAATGCGGGGAAATGTCCGGAGACGCTTACATATAAGTCTATCCCGTTCAGCCATTCCCCGGCCACCCAAGTTCCGGGCGCCTGCACCGGGACGGTCATGGTGGACAATGATGCCAAACTGTGCAGATATAACGCATCGTTGATGACCGCCCGCATGCCTATGTCCTACGGGGTTTCACTCAAATTTCGATCGCACCCGAGCAGTAAGTGACGTACGTCGCCATTGTCGACATGACCAGGGAGGTTGTGCGACAGGAGCGGAAATGCAAGGCATGGGAGCTTTGGGAACTCGTCCCGATATGTGGTCAGGAACGAATTAGTGAAGCCACCAAAAGTAGAAGTGTCGTTCATGACTTGAATACCCTGCCAAGACCTTCGTGTTACCACTTGCAAGTGGAGCAAGCACACGACATGCCAGTGCGGCTCACCTGCAAATTGTCGCACTCCTCCGCGAAGAATCTGAGGGACCCTTCCATGAGGTCGACGTCCTACTATGGTTCATCATCGTTGAAAGGCCGTGTTTCGTGAGAGACGTACGGTGTTATACCGCTCGAACGCATCCTTGCTCCAAGCCCAGTTGCCTTCGGTGCTCTCCCAGTCAGGTGGGTCTGGGAGCCGCTGCATGGACCGCGGGTGCAAGAACACACGACTATAGTCCGACCAGAAGCGAACATCAGAGTCTAAAACTTGGGGTGCAACCCCGTCTTCATCGTTTTTGGGACTGTCGTCATCATCTGCTTCGCGATCGAGTTGCAAGTGGTAGTTGCTTTGGGGGATACGATCTTGACGAGACTCTACCACCCCATTATTCCTAGAGAGATATATACCTGTTCAAACTACCCGTACGAATGGTGAAAGAAGAAAAACAGACCATAGAAACTCCTCCTGGAGATCATCCTCTTCTGAGTTGTACAGGCCACTGGTGCTCGAGAGTCTGCCGAAGTTAGCTGCACTCCCACGTCAGTAAGCAGTCAGCACCAGCCTAGAGCAACACAGACACCTACACCTTCGATCAAAGAGAAGTAGTCTCGGCGAGTATGTCGATTCCCCCTTATACGGGTCGTTATCTCACCGGCATTTGGAGGCACAGAATGGGCAGGCGCGTACTTTTACAGTGGACCCCTCTCTGAACGACACATCATGGTCAATCTCCGACTGTTCATCCTCGCCATACGTGAAATACGCCTCCTGTGTGTTCCAAAAGTGTGTGCCGGCAAAGTTCGCGAGTTGACCTGCTTGGATGTAGATGATCTCCTTCATGATCGCGGTGGCGGACGACTTTCGCAGGCACCGCGACTTGCTCTCGACGGTGACGCTGGACACCGCCACTACTCGACCCTACCTTCGCGATGCGGCATCCTCCTACAACAAAGACAACGTCGCATATTTGCGTGCGTCGGGGAAACTTAGGGTCGGCTGAAGTTCGGATATGGGCAGGTTCTGAGATAGCAGGGCGTCGGAGCCCGCCGCCAGCAAAGCGGACGCTGCGTGTCGGCTTACCCACACAAGGTACTCAGCCCTGCAGAACGTGCCCTGCGACGATCTACACCCTATAATCCAGACCACAAGCTCATGAAGCGACTGGTCTCAAAAGGTGCGTCACGGGTCCCTCCTTGGTCGCACTACACTCCGCTCTGAGTCGGCGTGCGTACTGACGCGGCTCTTATTCGCCTGCAGACGTTGCGGACAGGGACGCGAACGCTGACCGATCTGCTCCGCATCGCCTAGAATCAAACTCTACACTGGGCCCGCCTGTAATGCCTCCGGAATTGACGGACAGGATCGTCGACTTTTTACATGACGATCATGCCGCACTCAAGAGCTGCGGTCTGACATGTCGTCCCTGGCTTTCCGCCGTCCGCTATCACCTCTACTACGCCATCAGCCTCGAAAACACACGCCTCTTCCGCGCATTCTCAAGCTTGCTAAATCGTACGCCCACTCTCGGGCAGTATGTCCGGGAAATACATCTAGCGATGACGGAGGAACTGCAGCGCAGCGACGCCTTGCCCAGCATCGTGGCTCACCTGGGCAGGGTCAGGAGACTCGCCCTGAGCGGAGACATCCTGACGGTAGACCAAGCCACATTCGAGCGCTTTGGACCCGTACAGGAGCTTGCGCTCAACTTGTCTTCTTGTAAACTCAGCGATGTCGCCGCTCTCTTCCTCGCATTCCCTGGCATCAGCGACTTGTCCATCAAGAACACTACGTACCTATATGGTCCTTTGGATCACGTACCGATGCTACCCGTCACACGCCTGGAATTGCAGCCGGCCCTTAATCCTGGGTTGCTGCCTCCGTCGTCACCAATGCTGGAGTCGTTGGTATTGTCCATTAGGCGGGTCGAAGACCTAAGGACCCTGAGCCACATTCTTCGTACGGCGATACGACAGCTGAAGCAGCTAGACTTGCAAATACATATCACTGTGGCAGGTGAGAGGCGGGCGCCTGCTTCTTGAGTCAGTGCTAATATTTTCGGACAGAACACCAGGCAATATTTTTGGACAGCCTGCGAAGATGTCCCCAGTCCCTGACTGCCATTCGACTCTCCACCAAGTCGGTGCAATGTCTGGCATGCATATTGGACAATGTCGATTCAACATACATGCTGGACGTTGCTTTGGACGTCGCCGTCGGCAGTATGTACGGACTGAAGACACTGTCCGGGGTGCTCGCCAGGACCCGATTCCGGAAAGCGTCGAGGATCGTGGTCACACTGCGCTGTCCGCGACTATTGATCTATTGTCCTCGCGACGAAGAAATGACGAAGGCGTTGGTAGAGGAGGCGCTCCTAGAGGCATATAGGCGAAGGGTGTTGTCCGTGTTGATCTACTAACACGACGTTCTGAGCAGAATGCAAGTAAGTACATCATCCGCTTCGCAATTGCTACACGGCGCTCACGCATTATTCGCCTCACCCTCAGAACACGCATATAGAAGCCACATGTCTCAACAAGACGCTTGCAATCATTTGCCCTATATAACTTAGGATTGACGGTTCCGACTTCGAGTTGCTCACTGTAATTACGCCTCGCAACCTCTAGACAACATCGTCTTTCGCTTCCAGACGCTATCTACTGTACCAATACTGTACCTTCATGTTTTGATGTAGTTCGGGCTCCTCATTCTTTGATCGACAATCACATACCAACATTCTAAGAGCAGTTGAGATAAGTACCAGCCTGCTTGTCCAACGTCGAACGTTGATGCATGATGGGTGACTCGGGCCGTTGAGGCCGAGGACTGAGGATTGCGGTTCGGTTTTGTTTCGGCTTGGCGGGCCGCTGCTGCCGAACCGACTCCTGTATGACGCGTTCAGGCGCTCATTCAATTGACACGCTCAGGTCCGTTAAATACCTCGCTTTCTTCAGGTTTGCTACTGCACCAGCCTGCACTCAACGGGTTCTTATACACCGCTCAAATCATTGTCATCTCAATCATTGGCATCCTAGTACCGCGTGTCATACCACGGATCGACAAGTATGTACGAAGCACCATATCCACCGTATGACCCTACAGACCAGGAGGGGTGAGAGATTCGCTCACTCAAGCCGGGCATTGATAGCTCATGAGTGCGCGTTAATGGACCAGCTTTTCGTAAGTCCTGCATGGCGAAGGATCGCCATCAACTGATGTCTAACCAACCACTATTTGCAAGCTATGAGACCGTAGTCAAACGCTGGCCCGTTATATTGACGGGAATCATCGACAACATCTACCGAATCAATCACGGTCTAAGCGTAGCGCAATCAGAAGGAGATGACAATGAAGAAACCGCTACTGAGAAAGAGAAAATAGAGGAGGGCAAAAACTTGATAGAGACGATCAGCAAGCTGAAGTATGAGATGGGCAGAGATCGGCCTCTCGAGTATGTTCCGAACTGACAAGTGGTATGCCCGGGGTAACTGATGCACATCTCAGGCCAATAGCAAACGATGGCGAATCTATGGCGGGGACATACAATACCGAGTTGGCACGCTTGACAGAGCAGGGCAAGGGAACATGGTTCACTGCTCCATGGCTTTACGCAGAGTGAGTATATGCTGGTCATGTTTCTGGTAGAAAGGCTCATGGATGTCGTAGATGTTACCTGTGTGTCTTATGTTGTCTCTTCGCGGGATGCGTGTTGAACCCTGTGCATCAGGTACCGCTTGCTGCGCTCCTACTTTTCACAAACGAAACACTGGGCTTCTCACGACCCGTTCCAAGCTCAGAAACAAGAGACCTTCCGGAAGAGCTCTCAGGCCATATTTCGTACGCACATGTCATCATATGCCATGTGTGGTGCTTAGCTTACGACTTTGCCTCTTGCGCAGAACTTGCGACCACGATGCATGAGCTTGAGCGCGACAAAGCAAGGCTGGCGTCTGATTCTCAGAACCTGAATGTTATATTCAAGGAGATGATTCAGATGTGTCTCTGGTGGGTCTCGGCCTTAGCCGCACTAGTCGACCTCTCTGACCCGTCTCATGAAGGGGCAATGCCACGGTACGAGGCCTCTTCCCGTTGGCTATGCTGAATATATGCTGAGTAACACTCACCCAGGATCTATCACTACTCACTCAGATGTCTCATGAGGACATTCAGCACCTGCAATCTGTCGGAAAAGATGCACAGGCCGCAAGGAAGGAGTATATTCTAACAGATGATCAAGACAAAGTATGGTCGCACCTCGTTAACCTCAAAGATGCGAGGATAGATTTTGTGCTAGATAATGGTGCGATTGGCTCCGTTCCTTCGAAGCGTAGCCAATCAAGACTGATTGATCACTGTGTAGCCGGTTTCGAGGTATGCAGTTTTAGCGGACTACCACTGCCTTTCCGCTCAAGACATGCAGCTGTTCACGGACTTCGTATTTGCTGATTTCCTCGTGACATACACCCCGCATGTCTCACAAGTCGTCTTCCAGTAAGTGTCTCCGTTACGACTCTACCATATCATCGAACATTGTGCACAGCCCGAAGATGATCCCATGGTTTGTGTCGGACGTAACGCCGCCTGACTTCAAGTCCGCGATCTCATCCTTGCTCTCACCGACGTTCTTCCCTGAGTTGGAGTCCGACGTGCAGACATCCTCTCTCGCCGCGTCCTCAATCGTGCAAGATGCTACTATCGTATCAACACCGAAGGAATTGCCCGAGTCTCGCCAGCATCTGAAGGACATGGTAACGCGGTGGGCTGGCTATCTGGAAAGCGGCGTATTCACACTTTCTGTGTCACCTGAAACGCCGCTCGGCGCTTCTAACCCAAAGGTATTTTACCTCGATGAAGCCAAGATACGTGTTGCGGGAGCTCTGATATCGTCGTGTAGGTCGACTTCTGGACATCTCCTTACCCGTACTGGAACATGCAAGAACTAGCACCAGAAGTATTTGGAAGTCTGAAGGACAGTGGATTGGTCATATTCAAGGTAAGCGAGATGCCTGATGTACATCGTATGAAGCTCACATCGGTACATTCCATCTCGTGCAGGGCGATCTCAAGTGAGGATGAATTGTTCCGTAGCGACCATGCGTCACTGACATCTCATCGCCACCCATCAGCTTCCGGAAGTAAGTGTCCTCCATCCATCCGTCGACCCAAATGAATCTCATCATACGAAAAGATTGACAGGAGACGTGAAGTGGCCTGCCCACACCCCGTTTGAGACAGCAGTTGGTGCGTCCTTGACAGATACCGCCCTCCGCTTCCTAAGTTATGAATCTGATGTGCTTCTGCACTGCCTTGTCGCGATTTCGCTGCATCCTTTCTTTACTTTGGGACCTCGATCCGATCACCGCTGACTGTGACTTCGGAATCATCTGCAGGCCCGCTCCGGGGTGCATTCCCGGTCTTGAGCTTGCGGACGAACAAAGCGGACGTCGTGGTTGGAGTTGAGCAGGAGACCGCGGAGAGGCTAGACAAGAGTGGGGAGAAGTGGAGGTACAACGGAAAGTGCGTATACGTCTCGAACCAGACGTAAGTGGGTACTGAATTGGGAACATAGATATGCACTGGTGTTGTTCTTGCCACGGGACTGAGGCCAGGCAAGTAGCAACGGGAGTCATGAAGTCAAATCACAACTGTACACGAACCCGAGGTATGTTATTCGAATGAGGTAGACGCCAGTATATTCTTTATCTACGATGAAAATCAAATAGATCTACAAGTCTGGATACCTGACAGTAATGAGCAAGCCTCTACTCCGGCAGGTCAAAGCCTGCCGCGTGCAGGAGGGTAGCGAACTGCAAGGCGTGCGGCAAGTCGCTCATCAGCTCACTGCTTCCCAAGAAGCAATGGACGCCACGCACCTGAACCTTCGCAATCGAGCGGACCTGTCCAAAGTCGTAGCCCTCACGGTCGCTGAGATCACCTGAAAAGCGAAGGTCCAGTGAGATGACTGAAACATGAAGGGCGCAAGGTGGGACGTACCACTGTTGTGATACATGGGGTCAGCAATGGGGCCGGCGCGTTCAAACACCTGCGTCGCCGGGAAGCCTAATTCATGGAAGCTCTGAAGGCCACCGGGATCAGCGTCTACATGCCAAGCAAGGTTCACGAAGAACCAACCTGGTGATCACTGCAGCAAGCCTAAGAAGTGCTTCATGTCAGTACCACCATGCGGCAGCTGAAGATTTCAGCCCACCCTCGTCGTGCCAACCACGAGCTCCGGACTGTATATCGCCGAGATGTTCGACACCAGCTGCATCACCTCCACACTTCCGATGCTACGTCGGTCGTCAGCAGTGCCCATAGTAGCAAGAACTCGAAACCCACCTCGCGGGGAGCCCAAGCTGCGCTGGTTCTCCGGGCGCATGGTATCCCAGCATGTCAGCTTGGATCATGAGCGTCAGGTTCGCGCCCAACTCATACATCTCCCCTGTCAATGTCCATCAACACTCGAGTCCCGTCAGCCACGCGAACCCCCGTAAACTTACGAGCGTACGCCTTCGAACCGTAGAGGCCCTGCTCTTCGCCCGAAAACGCGACGAGCTGGATGTTCTTGCGGAAGGTGACGCCCTTCCGCGCGATGGTGCGTGCGATCGCAAGCAGGGCGGTTGTGCCCGAGCCATCGTCGTCCCCGCCCGGAGCGCGAGTGCTCCCGAATGAGCCGCGGCTGTCGTAGTGCGCACTCAGGAGCATCGTCTCGGTCGTGTCCTCGGTCGCCGCGTACGTGCTTGGGCGTGCGGTGAACATACCGCTAGGCGCATGCGGGCATGGGAGACTTACCAGACGACATTCGGCGAGAAACCGCGGAGGAAGGGCTTGAGCTCGCAAGAGGCACCGGTGCTCTCGAACTGCTCCTTCAGCCAGGCCGCAGCCTGGAGTGCACCCTCGGAGAACGCGTGCCGGGAGACGATGCCAGAGGACGGGTCTTCGCCGGTGAGATAGCGCACGTCCTTGCGCATCTGGGTGATGGACAGATTCCCTACGATCGATGCGACGACCGGGTCGAACTTCACGGACGCGGCAATCTCCTTGACGCGCTGCGATGCGGCAGACGATATTGGTACGTATGGTACGGACTTGGGCGGGATAGGAGCCGACTTCCAGAAGCGGGGGAGGTGAGTGTCAATTGTGCGCGCAACCTCGGGTGCAACGGAGATGACCATGGAGGACGCTGTCTCTGCGAGCACAACGTTTCCGTACAAGGAATCGGCAAGGACCTGCTGCTCTCCATCTTGCGCAGTGAAGGGGCTGCCTGACAACGCAGAGATGAAGCTGGTTATGTCCTCAGGGGAGGGCAGCCCCAACGTGTCCTCCACGACCTCTTGCTCCAACCAGACAAGCTGGCGATCTGTATCATCAAGAGGAACGACAGACCCTTCACCGAGGAGACCGGTCGAAGAGCTCAAGCAGGCATCGTCAACAATGAAGACGCTGTTCCCACCGAATTGCCCACGATATGAGTCGGAGAGACAAGAGATGGTGGTCAAGACAGAAGGATCGTGTGGCGTGACAAGAAGCAGCGCGAGTGGTAGTGCGGCCTGGCCCCACATGTCTTGTTGTCTCTGGACGTCTTCGCTGTGTCGCCGCTGCCTAGGTCAGCGAGCGGTTGCAGTGAGAAGGTTGTCCGGTGGTTGCCCAACTGAGGACCTCCGGCGCTCCGGGTCTCCTCCGGGTGCGGGACTTTGATTCTGCCGAGTCGATCATCCCCGCAAAGGCAACTGCGATATGAATGTCGGACCGTGACCAGTCAAAGGAGCAGCGCCGCGTCTCGTCGAGGGACAGCAAATTTCTGCTGTCCATGCCTCTAGATCTATTGCCTTGGCCAGCAGCAACCTACAGGCAATTCCTTGCGCCACGCGTCCGCGTCAATTGCATCAAGTGAAACATATTGGCAGACTGCCAGAGGCGATCAATCACAGAGTCGTCCCTGTCACCGCCTCGCGGTAAGTGTAAGGTTACTGGGAAGATGAAGGATACTTACCCCACAAACACACTGATCAGCACACGTCGGTAGGCGTCGGTGCTCTCTGTACCGCTTTCTACCGCTTCGCCGTTGCGTTGCGGCCAAACGTCAGGCTCCGAACAGTAGCCACTGAAAGTCCGCCCCGAGACTGTATTTATCAACCACTATGTCCCGATTGACATCCCGTACGAGCTGCCCTCTCCTCTCGCTCTCATCTACGGGGTCTCTACCCTCGAGAGGTACTTGCCCAGAGTGTCCGCCCTCTGCGGCGCTGCGCTCCTCCATACTTTTCTCAAAATGTTCGACCTTGCAGGCAAGACACGTTCCGGAGTCCATGCTGCAGTGCGTATAACTTGCCCGAAGCTTTCGCAAGACCTGACCTCTCCATACACCCAGTATACTAGGATTGTTTTGACTCGCTTCGGGGTCGCATTCATTCTCTTGACCTTGATACACTGCTTTGCTCAGGGAGCTATTCAAGCATCTCTATACGTGGGGGACGCACGGGCGTTATCTCTTCTTGAAAACATCGTCCGCACAGCGGATTTACCGGCAAGCAGTATCTCGTGGCTACAGAGGCATGGGTCCGGCAACTATACGCTGAGCCTCTGTACGAATCTGCCGATCGCGGAAGGCGGGACGGAATCTTGCGTTACGGTGTACCAATCTGGAGCAGAAGATTGGTCTGGAGCTGTTGTGTCAACGAAGAATGAAGACCTTGTGAGTATTTTGATACCCTCAACCGACCACGTGTTGCCGATGATACGTCCAGGCTATACGGGACCTCACAGCAAACGTAGGTCGAGCAAGGGTATAGATGCAGAATGTGGCCTGTCCGCTGACCCTGCGTCCCTGAGCAGATGTTCGTGCGGCGCACGCTCAAAGTGAATGACATATCTGCGTCTCTCAACGCCACAGGGGGCATAGAAGGGGTCAATGTGACCTATCAAAGCACTGGCGATGACCATGGCAATGTATTGCTCAGCAATCAGTGTGTCCGCTCTCTGGTTTATGCGGACGAAGCGTACGTTGATATCCATGCGTATGGCTATGAGATGCCTAATTGTTGTTGCACCGCAGTATGGGCGCTTCCAAGAAAGAGGACGCTGCATTGCTGGGTTTACAGTTTTGGCTACTCATTCTGTCATTCGTGGGTGTGAGTGATCATATTGAACAGCATGCATACATATCAGAATTAATGTCATGGACCATAGATCCTCTACAGCTCCATTCCTCAGATGTAAGCAGTCCACAATGTTATGGTTACCAGATTCTTACTGGTCTTCGCGACACCGTTTCAATCCACAGTTTGGCCGTCATTTGCACACGCGTACTAAGCACCGCCTGGGCTGCATACTCGATCTACCATACGCGCCGCCACGAAACCCTGTTCCGCATCCTGTTTACCGAGCCAGACACGCCCTGCAACTTTAATTTATTCCCCACGCACTTCAAGACTCAAATGGCTCTCGCGGTGCGCTTCTTCAACATATGCGTGCTGTGTGGTCCAGTCCCTAATGACAGATTGCAGATTGCAAACCTCGTGCTGAACGTCACTGCTTTGCTGTTCACTGTCTACCTCGGACGATTGCTCATCAAGGTACATTGTGCTGGCCTGTTCCCACCTCATCTGACATGTGTCTGGTTCCTCAGAACTTTAAAGAGTACACGATTCAACGCGTTGGCCCTCCTCAAGGCATCCTCCGTATTTATCGAGTAAGTTTGATCGCGTCAACTCGTGGTGTCGGTTGGCTGTGGTTCTCATGCTGCGCGCGCTCAGCTATTCCTCACGATCTTTGTCTTGCTCCAACTTTCGGTGTTCTTCCTGGTCACGGTCGTGGGACTGTGGACCACCTGGCTGCTGAACGGACCGCTTCTCCACATATCGCTGCATACTCCGATCTACAAGGCGCTGTTCATCTTCACGATAGTGGTCAGTCATGCATTCATACCTGTCACATCGCCTCATAGCTCATTACCGACATTGATCCAGAGTCTGCCACCCTGGATCATCATGGTGCGTTCTCTGCCCATCCACTTCTCTACTCATAGAATGGCGATCTCACGCTCCTGTCGCGTCCACAGGGCTTGTACGCCGTGCGGCGGGAGTTGAGGTCCCTCATGGCCGGATTTCTGTTCATCTCTTTTATTTATATCGCCTGCTGGACCATCATGTTCTACTCGCAAGTCTACCGCTGGACGTTCATCACATGGATGTTCTTCGCCTGCATGACCGTCGCATCCTTCGCCGTCCTGGTCCTCACGACCGTCTTCGGCGTGCTCTGCTGGTTGAACTTCGGCAAGGGCCTCGCGGAGTACCGTAAGTCATCGTAGCTGCCTGTAGCCGGTCCATTCGTTGCTAATACATAGACTCGCAGTGGATGCCGAAGCTGCGCTAGCCAAAGACAACTTCACGCCGGAGGTTTTCTCTGAAGACCAGACTGCCACAAAACCCAAGGACGTCCTGTCCGACCAGAACATGCACAGCTTCGGGACTGTCAAAGAGGACATCAACTGGGACCCCTACGACTTGGACCGAGCACCGATCATCGTCATCGGACTGCAGGACCAACTGACACCTCGCGTTGAGGCATGAATGACGTGACGACTTCCTCCGGACGCTGAGATCTCCCATGTTGTATTGCACCCCTTACCGCGAGGGCTACAATACCAACGTAACACTCGTTTGCAATCACCTCGCTGTGTCTGTATGTACCACCGGAACGGGCAGCCACATTGTAGTCCTTCATGCGAATGCGGCAGAGTCCACAATAATGATATGTACGCCACGGCTAATTTATAGCCATACTACGCTCAAATTGTGTAAGGTAGAGCGTTCGTGATCTCGGGGACGTGCGTAATACCCGTGCACCCGCCCGCTTGAATGCACTGCGCTAGCTGCGTCGCGACATCCAGACCTTCGTAGTATGCGCCATGCAAAAACCCTGAAGCGCATCGGTCAGTACGGGAGGGTTTACGTGATCCGCGGTGCAGCGTCTGCTTCTCACCGAAGTACTTTTGGCTCGTCGCCTCGCCCGCGAACCACAAACGCTGCTCGACCGTGGCGCGGAGGTTCTGGTGGTGTCCGCTGAAGAACGACGACGGCCAGTTGGAGTAGGAGCCGCGGAAGAGAGGGTCGCTGTGCCAGCGCGGGAAGTAGAATGCCGTAGGCTCGGGGATGGTCACGTTGGGGAACATGTCGTGGAGGACTTCCACGACCTCGGCCTGTACCTCGGCGTCAGAGAGGGCTTCAATGCGCTCGGACTCATCGCCCTATCGCCGCGTTGAAGGCATCAGTGCGTTGTCACGAAGTTATGGAATCTGGCTTACCGTTACGGTGACGAAGATGACACCGGAACCGGGGAAGAACTCCGTGAGGTTCATGTTCTGCCACACGGGGTAGTAGCCACGTGTGGTGTCGGCGAAGATACCCATTTGGGTCCCGAACCAGAAATCCTCTGGGAACTGCAGGAATATCTTCGTGTAGGTAGCCTGTATAGCGCAGGTGAAGCCACGTGTTGAGAGTTACACTGAACACGACACACCATGGTCATGCTCTGGATCGCCTCCTGCTTCCAGTCCGGCAAGGCAGGATCGAACGTGACGTCGTCGTTCTGCAAGACGCCCAGGCTGAATGTGCAGAGGACATAATCCGCAAGCAGCACCGTCCCATCAGTCAAAGTCACATTGACGCCTTCATATGAGTATGTGATATTCGTGACTGTTGAGTTCAGCATGAGTTGGTCGGGCTCGAGAAAATCGGCTGCCTCCGCTTGAATGAAGTACTTGAAGCCGCGTTGGTCGATGGACATCTCGTTCTCGTCTCCGAAGCCGCCGTCGTCAGTATCATACGTGTAGTTGTTGCCCTAGATTTCGCACTGTGAGGCATGCTTGTTCAGAAGCTTGCCTGAGCACACGTACCCAGGAACTGGCTATCCATGATGATTCCTCTGGCATTTGCGCGTACTCCCAGTCGAACTGGTAGTACTCGCAAGCCATGTCTGCCGGAGTCTTAGGCTTCGCTCCAGTGAGCGAGTAGCCGCTTCTCGCAGTCAGGTCCACGAGTTGTTTCTGTACACGAGCGCCGGCAGCCACCGTAAGAGTCGTGTACTGGTCGCTCGACTCGTCGAAGACATCGAGATAGTCTGCAGCTCCGGTTTCGTCGTATGTAGCTGCATTTGACCGACTGTCAATCAGCTTCTACGACCCAGGAGCGATGAAGAAACTTACACACGCTGCCGTACCAATCATTTGATTGGGTCTTCACACCATGCTTCTGAACCAGAGTCCAAATGGGATTCACTGGGCCCCCATCCGTCTGGGTACCTTGCACCCAATTTGCGCCTCGCTCCACGACCCACTCATTGCCTGGAGCCCCGATCGTTTGGGTTTGCAGACGACCGCCGAATTCACCTATCAAAGTAACTATGAACACACGCACGGTGCACAGAGACAGAGAAAATAGCGGACCTCGCGCCTCGACGATGGTGAAATTCGTGATGCCTTGCTCGTACAAGGTCCGCGCCGCAATCACGCCGGCGACTCCTCCGCCTAGAATTATGACGGTCGGATCGACGGTAGGAACCTTCGCAGTGTTTGCTCTCTCGACAGACCGTGCGGACGTCAAGTAGACTTGTCCTACGAGCAGCGCGAGAACACAGCAGAGAGCCTTTTCAGCGAACATGGTAAGGCTGCGCCAAGGGGACCTGGTGAGAAGATCCGCAAACACCGAGTAAGGGTGACGGGGATGCCATGAGTGTGAGTGTCAGTTTTATGCCCGCCTCCGTCCGAGATAAGGTGTGCCAGCCGCGAAGGTCAGTCCTGGCAGGTCTGCACCCGACGTCGCGTCTAAGACCGTGACGGTGATTGTCGCACGAGTGCCATCCGAGACAGCCCGGCCGCGGGGGGCTGCCCACGGGAGTCAGGCTACTACTGCATGGTACCTCTGTCGATGCCGTAGTGTTACTGAACCTGCCAAGTCCTAGGCCTTGTATGGGGTCTAAACTGCTGCATCGAACCCAGCTCGGCCGGCGTGTCCTGGTGTGCTTGAGTTGCCGGCATTCGAGCGAGAAAGAATCCACTCACAGAAGTGATCTATATCAAGCGTAACCGCGCGAGCCAGGCACAGCATATGGTGATACCCTGTAGCTGGTGGGATCTGGCGGGGGCACATGTATGTCAGACAGTACTGTGAAGGTGTGCGCGACTTGCCAACCTTGAACTTGAGCTGGATGAGTGGGACCTCAAAGTGTTCAGAGAAAGACGCGGGCGTGTATCTTCCCATGCCGGGGTTTGGGGGGGCCCGAATTGTTCAAATCAGGAGATGCATAGTACGTACATATGCATCACGGATTTCCAGATACCTTCTCCGTTCTACCATCGCGAACTTCCCTCGGGGTCCCCGCACAGGACCTGCTATCTTCTGGCATATGCCCATGGCAAAAAGCACATATGGACCTCAGGCGCACGTTATCTCGAAGCGGATCGGCCCTGGACACATACGCATAAGAAGTTGACACCTCGACGTCCCTGTCATCCTCGACCGCGCTCCTCGGACAGATGGATACCAAACTGCTTGAACAAGACTTACTCGAGCTGTCTCGGACTGTCTCCTCATACCCGGCCATCGACAACCACGCCCATGCCTTCCTGAAGATCGAGAACCGCGATGCGATGCCCTTTGAGGGACTGATATCCGAGGCGACAGGACCCGCGTTGACTGAGGATGCGATACATACGTTGGCTTGCTACCGCGCTACAGCACAGCTGGCGAAGCTCTTCGGCCTCGGAAGGGATGCCACCTGGGAGGATGTGAAGAGGAGGAGGAGAGAGCTGGAGTACGACCAGTTATGCCGCCTGTGCATGGAGCCCACGCGGATCCAGTGCATACTGATCGACGATGGTCTGTGGATTCCCGACATGGTCAACGACTACAGCTGGCATGATCGCTACACGGGCAGCCCCACAAAGCGTATCGTCCGAATAGAGGTGGTTGCACAGGTCCGTATGCACGAGTCCTACCTTCACCCGATTGGCGCCTGAGATGTGTCTAGGACATCCTCAAAGATCTCATTGATGCGCAGGTCGCAGGCACGACCCTTACGCCTGTCAGCATCTGGCAGTCGTTCGAGGCCAAACTCACGGCGCAGCTCAAGTCGAGCGCTGCGGACCCGGAGGTCGTTGGCTTCAAGTCGGTGGCGTGCTACAGGACTGGCCTCGACATCAGTGTGAATCAAGACTTTGCCAACCTCGAAGTCGGTGTCGTGCAACTCGCTTTGAGGTACGAGACCACGAGAACGATGCGGTTGTCGGAGAAGGCTGTGAATGACTACGTTGTGACCGCCGCCCTGCGCATCGCAGGTGAGTGCGGTAAACCGGGTATGTACCATGATCGCGTAGAACACGGAACAGTGTCTCACGTCGTGTGCCTCATCACTATCAGTGCAATTCCATACTGGGCTGGGAGACAACGATATCACGCTGTCGAAGTCGACGCCTGCACTGATGCAGCCAGTCATCAAGGCGTTCCCGAACACGAAGTTCGTCTTGCTGCACTCCAGTTACCCGTTCACCCAGGAAGCCGGATACTTGGCGGCCGTCTACCGGAACGTCTTCCTCGACTTCGGCGAGATCTTCCCTTTCTTGAGCGCGGACGGCCAGCGTGACGTTGTCAAGCAAGTACTGGAGCTATGCCCGACGAACAAGATCATGTGGTCGAGTACGTCTTCCCGGTTTCTGCTGATCGTGGATTTGAGCCTGACTTCGCACTGCTCAGCTGACGGCCACTTCTGGCCAGAATCATACTATCTTGGCACTATCCAAGCTAGGCAGGTGCTGTATGAGGTACGTGTCCTACTGATCCAATGGCAGGTCAGCACGACTCATGTGGCACCCTGCAGGTACTAGAGGCTTCCATGCGGCGCGGTGAGTTGACACTGACCCAAGCGACGAGCATCGTCAAAAGCGCATTCTTCGACACTGCGAACAAAGTGTACAACCTAGGTCTTCTGCCGCGCACTGTATGATGAACATATGGGTATACCTAAGGTATACCGGTGTTCTGGCGCCCTGTAGCATATGACATCACTCTTCCCCCTCGGTCTCCTCGTCGACAATCTGTAGTCCTTGTTCCCGGGCTTGCTGAATCGCCTGGCGCTGCTTATCCCGAGCGAATGCGATCAATGAATGCATTATGTCTCGCTGCCCTGTTGCCCAACCCGTCAAGACGCGTCGCACCGCACGAGACCGCAACGCTTACCCTCCAGGTAATGCTCAAGCATCGTCGCGACCTCCGGCCGGAGATCCTGCGCGGCCGCCCTCGGCTGCGGGAGGCGATTCCGCAGGTCCTCAGCCATCTCGACCAGCATCTCCGCCGCGTCCAGCTCGTCCTCCACCGTCACCTCTTCGGGGTCCTCGCAGATCGCGGCGAGGATGGCGCCCCACACGAGCTCTGCGCCGCTCGCGTCCCGGCCGACTTCGTACTTCGGCTGGGATCCTGACCCAGGTGCCGCGCCGCCGATCTTGAGGACGATCGTGTCGTCGGGGTTGTGCGGGAGGGAGAAGCCGTAGCCGAGGATAAGCTCGGCGTTGGGCTTCGGGCCGTAGTTGTTGAACAGCTCGTGGCCGCTCTGCGTGCCCGTTCGCAGCACTAGCGAGATGCTCTGGGAATTCTCGCTGAGACCAACGTTCAGCTCGCTGTAAGAGACTGGGGAGGTGGCGCTCACCTGTTAGGTGTGCCCGGCGAGTTTGAGTTTACTACCCATGAGACGGGATGCGCTCGGGCGTGATTCAGTGCGTCCACGCCAGGCAGGAGTATTGGATGTGAGGTAGATGTGGGTACCAAAGACGGTTCGGGAGACAGCAGGGTAGACGGGAATGCGCGTGAAGACAGATACGTCGCGGCAGTGAGGTATCGTTCCCTGCCAGCGTGTCTTTAGGGATCAGTCCTCGTCATAAGGACACCGCTCGGCCACTCACCAGGTGAACTCGCTCCCCCAGGGTGAGTTGGCAGCGGAAAATAGCTCTTGGCATTGGCGCCATTCTTGCTGCCAGTCGCGCTGTCGGTCGTGAGTTGCACCGTAGAGATTGCTCCCTCGGAAAGCCTCGATCTCAGTGGCAGTGAAGTGCAATGGGGTGAGCAGCTTGTCGGCACTCGGTAGCGTGTTCAGATACGGCCAGTGCTTCAATACGTCCCGGTTACTGGAAGAATCCCGCGTTAGCCTCTGCCAACATTAGTATCACGAGTGGATTGTCACCTTGATTCTCCCAGAATCCAGTGCAGGCAGATATAGGAACAGATGAGCTGCCTCTCGGACCAAGTGTCGAGAGGTGAGAGATCCGTCGATGTCAAGACGGATATCAACGCTTGTCGTGATACCTCCGGTGTTATGGCCAATTTGAATGGACAGGACACTACGGTTGTACCCGGAAGGATGTCCTGTCCAGCTATGACTGAATACCCGGATGGTCCTGTATGAGAGTGAGTCGAGGTTGTACATAGCAAATGCATCCAACTCATAGAACTGACCTGCGCGGAACGAGACGTCGGGGTGAAACCTCCCGCCGTTGCTAGAGAGCCATTCAGACAAGGTGACGATATCATCTGACGTCGCCTGCGCCATCAAAGATGTCGCTGTTGAGTCTGTCAATAGCATCATATTCGGGCCTCGTCACTCTGGTGTGATACACGTACGAGTGATACACCCTTTCGATGTCTGCATGCAGTAACAATAATTCTAATCAATAGTTGCTCACAGTTCGCTTCGCATTCTACGAAGACTGCCAGGTTGCGACTCAGAACTCACCGACGGTAGTGCCAAGTAGGCAGGTTGTTGACAATCAGCGACACAAGCTTATGTTGATCTTTCAATGCGGGTCCAATGTTAGGCTACTTCGTCGGAAGCAATCCACAAGTCTCACCATAGGCAACTGCGCTTCCTGACCGCGAAAGATCAAACTCCCCTTCATTCTCAATCCGGACTGTGTGGTTCGTCGGAAGGCATTCCATTTCGGCGTTCTTCTTCGGTCGTCGCCGAGATCTGCATCGACGACTGCCACCCAACTGCCACCACATCCTGATTCCTGGCCCTCCGCCCCCCGTCGTCAGGCCAACTCTACTCTCCGAAGGCCTCCATCTGCTAATAGTGCTACGCTGTCTACAATAACGGGTCCTATCACAAGGCTCGACTTCATCGGAAAGATAATCAGTGTGTGGTAATGCACGGCCTCTACAAATATTGTGCTCTCCGAATACCCTCCGAGACGCTGCTCTCCAGGTCAGAGATTCGGCGAGACTGCCATTATTGACAGTGCCACTCTGGTAAGCGGTCAATATGTTTCTGCCCTGTCTCCAGCTGATGCTCACGGCAGTTATCGATGCAGTGCGTAGCTATGAACTGCCGAGTTGCTTAAGACAGTCACGGTTGTCTCGAAGCTGGGCACAGCCACGGACGGATCAGACAGACATACGCCCTGGTCCGTGCTCACGACCTCACTTCGACCCTCTCGGGTAATCTAGCTCAAGTCTCACCGCTTGATGTGGATTATTACCTGCGCTTGCCAGGCAGGGAAGTCTTCTTCGCATAAGCTTCTGGATGCGCGGTCTAACCATCCAAGTTCGTTCGGCATCGTTACCTTCCGAGGTTCGAGCTCAATCTGTCTTGTGCAGAGACTGCGTCAGAAGACGTCCACTTATGAGTGTATTCCAGCGAGAGGTTGGCTGGTGTTTACCACTACCTGCCGCCTGGCTTTGAATTTGTTTGTGGCCTCGATCCGAATCCAGCTTCAGCAGGAGCAGCTGCAGGTCGCTTGGTTGCCAAAGAATAGGCGAAAAAGCTATGTACTGTAAGTACTGCGCTCATTGACAGATCGCCGTGAATGTGATGCGCATTGATCGACCTGACTCAGATGAGCACCGCGATGTGGAGCCTGACAATGATCGATGATCCGCAATGCTGCGTATCGTCTGTACACATCGTGTCGAAGTGGGCGACGTCGCAGCTTACTCACTCACAGTCAACGAGCCCACTTGAAGGTCTGTGTGCTGGGAGCGTACCGATGTGCCTAGAGCTCGTATTTTCTGGCGTCGGAAGCGCAACCTCGTTAGGTGGTGTACTCGTCCGCCTATTGGTATGTAACTAAAATGTGTTCATCAAATCAATGAGCGGGAATGTCGGGAACTCGCTTATATGTCATACCCACTGCATTGCAGGCTTCTAAAAATGATGCCGTTCGTATCGAGCTGCGTGATCGGTCGCTCGATGCATAAAAACCTAGCTACATGCAAGAGTGTTCGATGAGCTGTGCTCTCTCTCCTTTCCCTTCACGATTTTGCCATGTTTCTTAGGCTTTCTTTCTTTTTTCTCTCTGCTTCTTATGCATGTGCCCTTTGGATCCCAATTAGGCGGCAAACTACCCCTGTAACAGCTGTTATTCGTAATCCGCAGGCGGTCGCGAATGTTAACTTCTCGGACGTGGCGAACGAAGTGTATTTAGCCACCATACACGTGAACGGTCGCCCGTACCAGGTTCGTGGTCACTGTGTTCACGTTGACTTGTGCTGCATTGAAGCATTGTATTGTTCTGTCCAGGTTCAGGTCGATTCTGGCAGCTCTGACCTATGGATCGATGCCAAAAGCAATGATCTTCCGGGAGTTCATCACACAGGCCAAAGCTCGACCACTGTATATGGGTAAGAAATGGAATGTGGCCTCGATGTAATATTCTGACACCAGTGCACTTTGCAGTGACGGTACTTCTGCAGGAGGGGAGATCGTCCTTGGCAATGTGACTTTTGGAGAGTTTACCGTGGTGAACCAAGCACTCGGTGCGCCGGAGTCCGCCGATATGGGTGCATACTAACGAGACTCAACATGGCTGTAGTACTCGCCCCAGGAAGCAATGCCACTGACGATGGCATAGTGCAAGGCATTCTTGGTGTCGGGCCGTATGTCGTTGTGATGATGTCTGACTCGTGTCCCCCTGACATCCTTCTCCAGATACGGCGGCTCTATGATTCAAAAAAAGCTGAATGGGACGGCTTACAATGGACAGAATTTCCTCACGAATGTCAGTGTTGAATTACGTCACTGCTTATCCTCTTCTCTGACAAAGCCGATAATAGGTCTTTCAACTGGTCCCGGATGAGTCCCCCTTCATGACTTTCCTCCTGTCTCGGACCAATACAGGAGTGACGGAGGGTGGCGTACTGTCGATCGGTAAGTCTGGGTCCATCGTATCAGAAACTGTGTTGACGTGCGCACGCAGGCGAACTAGTTAGCAACCTAACGCACATCACGAAGGCCCCTAAACTTCCTGTCCTTTCACCAAGCGGCTGGGTGACAGCGTCGGATGGCGTGCTCGTGAACGGCAAGCATTATTCAGCACACACCACCCCGTAAGGGCCTGTACCCTAATTGCTTCAGCTGAAGCTCATAAATTTGATGCAGAACAAAGGCTGGAAACCGGAGCATCGCTTTGATTGATACCGGAACATCAGTCGGTACGTTAAGCACGTCGCCCCTGAAGCTACGAAGTTCAACCTTGCTCCGTATCTAGGTACGCTCCCAAGAGCCGTGATCGACTTCATGTACAAGGATATTTCTGGGGCGAAGTGGAGTGAAGAAGACAACACCTACAAGCTTCCTTGCCAGTCCAAGGTAAACATCAGTCTGGTCTTCGGGTGAGTGTCGTCATGCATCGTCGAATATATATTCATCCCTCTCACTTGTTGATTTCCGTTGTCAGCGGCATTGCCTACCCCATTCATCCCATCGACGCTGTCTTGCCCGACATAGGCGACAATGGCGTCGTAACATGTATGGCAGCATTTGAAGCTGCGGATGATGGACGTGAGTCTTGTTCCTGTTTCCGAAGCACGTTCTCGCTGAATTTGCCTCGAAGTCATGCTCCTCGGTGATACGTTCATGCGCAATGTGTATACTCTATTCAACTTCGGCGACACACTGACGCAGCGCGAGGGCGACGAACCGGCACACATTCAGCTTCTTAGCGTGAGCCATCGTTTCGTTGCAGAGTTACTGCAACTTAACACTTGTTCCTTCAGATCACTGACCCCGATCAAGCTTGGAGCGAGTATCAACAGCTGAACGCGAAGCGCATCGCCGAACTGGAATATGACAAGTTCGCTAAAGAGTTCCAGGTCGCGAGCTCCACCGCGCTGTCAGCTTCTGCCACCGCGAGTCAATACACCCTCGTCAGACATAACAGCAAGGTCGCCACGACTGCGTATGCAACGGCAACACCGACCCTCCAGGCGGCCGTGCAGAATCCACGCCGACACTACCGTGTCTATTAATGTTCCTGCGGTCTCAGGAATGTCTCAAAAACGATCACCCTCACGTCGCCAACCAAACCTAGGGTGCCACCAGTACTCGGTGATGTCTAGGGATACATGTTTCATATCCTTTCGGGAGGACGATTACATCTCACTATGATTATGAGTAACGACAGTTATGACTAGGGACACTAGCGGTTCATCCTAGGGCACTGCACTTGAAGTATGTTTACTATATTAGATACAACTTATAATAGTGTTTGCGTCAATAGATCATTCAGCATGGCAAGCTCTCACTTTTGTGCGTACATACCGGGCTGGTATGAAGGCCTTTCATGATGTGACACAGCAGAGGTCGGTACAGCTAAACCACAGCGACTGGTCCTACTCTTGTTCGAGTGAAACCGCCTAGAATACATAAGGGAGAAGACGATAGGGGACCCTTTGTACCCAAACAAGCCACCCGTCTCCGAACTGACTCTTCATGAGCATATCTTCTTGGGTACACCTATGCACCATGCTCATACACATGTACGCCTCCAGCACCACGAATACACAGGCTGCAAACTGCCCGGGAACAGTGTCGAGCAACCCGGACTCCCTCGCCCAAGACCCAGCGCCTCCGTTCCAGACTACGAGCCCGATGCTCTGCATGATCCAACCCGTGTAGGATGGGTGGCGTACTAAGGAGTACGGCCCCCCGGTGCAAAGCTGATGTCCCTCCTTCAATGTGACCTCGAAGGTGAAGAATCGATCCAGTGTGCGGAAACACCAGAGGCGAAGCGACGCTCCCAGCATGGTCATTGACCATCCTACAAGGAATGCAGGGGTAATGGCTATCCTAGCCGCCGATCCTACTCCAGGTCGTATGAGCTTCTCCAGCACATTTCCGCTGTAGACTGTGGGGTAGTCTCGTGCGGCAATGACGGCGACAGTGCAACCTACGCTAGCCACGGCCGTGTACTGTTAGGAGTCGGTCGCAAGGTTCAGCATAATGACGGGAATGCTAAATGAGTGGGCGTACTTTGACGAGGCTAGCCATGCTCCGTGCAATACGTCCGAAAACTCGCTCCCTCGTGCTAATGTTTCCTGGGGCTTTAACTTCGTCATCCGAAGGCGGGGGAGTAGGAGCAGTACTAGAGCGATAGGTCATATATGCGGCCGAGCATAGGAGGCCGACATGGAGCACGGATCGAGCTGACATCGTGATGTGCTGTTGAGTGTTACTTGCGTGTCTCGTCCCAGGGACGCATGCACATTTTTATAGGTAGATGGGGAAGCAAGGGCCTGCTTACATTATCCCCGGTCAGAAGAGGACATCCGTGGCAGCCGCAAGTGGGTATGTGGTATTCAGCGGAGTCTGAGTCTTGCGGAGTGAACACAACACCACAGGGTATACTCCGCCTATCGACGGAAGTCTTTAGGATGGCCACGCGAGACGTTACTGTAAAAGTTTCGGCGAACCTGAAAATGCGAGTTGTGTTTCGTCAAACTAGGTCGTGCACTTTGTGGTGACGTACATGATACACGATTCGCATCAGAGTGGGGCTGCATGAGCGTATTTGTGTACTTGTCGAAAGCACAGTCCTTCCGTTCTCCTGCACGGCGTGTGAGCAGACATCGGCGAGGCCAGTTCCCCTTCACCTGACTCCGCTTCTGGTATTTTCAACCGAGCGTCCGACTCTCTACGATGGTGCTTGTCTAGCGCGTATGCGCCGATTGAAAATGAGTCACTTGATGCTTCGGAGACGTACGCGATCCCGCAAATTCAAGGCTATGGCCATGGGAGGAACGGCCTAGTTCTTCGCCGGCATGCGAAGTTAGGAAGTTACCATCGGCACAAGGAGAATCACAGTGTGCACGGAGTCGTGTATTTGTACCCTTCCGCGGACCAATTGACGTACCAATCTGAGTCAGCGCTACTAGCATGCCAGTGGCTCATTTGAACTGGTGAACGCCTCCGCAGGAAGGCAAGGAATGGGGCTACGTATGTGCCCGCGTGTGACCGGCGATGTTCTACCACTGAACACAATTGTAGTCTAATGCTGGGCTGATCAGCGATGTCTCCTGAAAACGGCGCACGCAGTAGAGCTCACCTCATTGGCTGGCAAAGGCATCGGGAACTTTTTCACTGGGTCACACGGGACCCGTATCGCTGCAAGTTGTGATCATGCTACTGCAGAAGAAGACGAACACGAACGGCCGAATTCGTCTTCTGTGATAGTTCTATTAGGAGCCTCGCACATCGGCAAGGGCGATCTGCATGCGAGAAACGACGACAGAAATGTAATGGTGCTGGGTGCACATAGATCACGCCACTAAAATGCTGGAGGAACCAATCAGCCGGGGCCATACTCGCTATTACACAATCGTGCATGCTACCAATACTCCCCTGGCGGCGGATGGGGAGTCTCAAGGAGTATCAAAACTGTGCCAATTAACGGTCGGGAAGAGTAAAGTGTTCGAAATCTCTGAGGTTTACATTCCGACCCCGATTAAGAGTCGAGACGAACCTTGACAACACAAAAAGGACCCCGCAGCCAGAGGCGAGATCAAAATACCTCTGAGCCAGCGCGCCGATCTCCGGGGAGCCGTTTTGACAGGCGTGTTGTTCTGTGTCAAGAACAACGTCTCAGTCATACTCTCCGAGGTCTCGCCAAGGTCTCGCCCTCGAGATACTATGTCATGGAGTAATCGGACGTCAGACTCATACACACATTGATGAAATACGATAAGCCCGGACTTACTTGTGCTCAGTGACTGCGGCAGCGGCAATATGACAGACAAACGAATCATCCGCGTTCCACGCACAACTGCAATTGTCTGCTCGTACTACATCGAACACGACTTGATCAATGTTAACAGGCAGGTTATACAAGACAGACTTCAGGATGCTAGCGTCAGAACTTGGTCAGAACGGTGAATGAGGGAAGACAGCTGGACGGACCTAGTAGCTACAGGATCTCGGCACGACTCGTACGAATACAGCGCTTGTCTTGGACTTCACAGGCTATGCTTATTTCTTCTTCTTTTCCGCCGTCATATCAGCACACTCAATCCACTTCTTCGGTACACCCTTGTTCAAAAGCATGTCAGTGACGGCTTTCATTTGCTTCCCCTGCACCATGACCTCCGATTCCGACGCCTTCCCCTGGACAGGATTCACTACGCCATCGGCCGGACGTCAGCGGTCTCGATCACTAAGCATCGGCGGGGATAGCACACTGACCGGACGTCGAACTCGCGCAGACCCGTCGGAGCTCCTCCGCTAGGTCCTCCGCGCTGAGGAAGTACGGCTCGAAGCCGGTCACGAGCGTGCACGCCTTGCGGCCCTGGCGTATCTTCACGATGACCTGGATCGGCTTCAGTTGGCCCTTCCTGGAAAGGGGGAGGGGAAAGAAGGTGGCACCGTGGCAGGCATCGTCAGGACGACTTCGCGAAGGACGTCGCGGATAGCACGTACTTCCGCAATACATCTCTGCCTTCCACCCGAAGCTCGTACCAGCCTTGCATGCGGTCCTTCAGCCGAGTCAATACCTCGTCGCGCTTCAGGAACTCTACGCCCAACTCGTTCTTGCTGGTGACCGCCGCGAGGAGTGCACTATCCTGACCGACATTGATGAATGCCTGTTCCTGCGCGTTTACGAGTGACTTCGCAGAAATATAGCTGTTGAGGATCGTTTTGAGGTCAGGGAGAGTAAAAAGCTCGGAGGTCCTGCGGGAAGTCAGCAGCGGACTTCGCTGTAGTAATCGTTACTGACTCCTTGTCGGCAGCTACGAAGAAATTGAGAGTAGTGCCGAAGGGCTTCCAGAACTCTGTGACTTGGATCTCGCCCCTCCGTTTCTCCTCCGCTTCTCTCTCTCTTCGCTCCCGATCCTCGGCCTTTTGCTGCCTCAGCTCAACTTCCTTCACCGTTCGGTGCTGTCTGTGGTCATTGACATCGGAATGCTTTGGAAACACGGCTGTACCGGGTCATCAGCCTTCTGGATGGGATCGCAAGAGATCTGCCGCACGGCAGCCTTACCTGTCACGACCACATCACCACCTTTGGCGTCCTTGAGCTTGATGAGACCATCCTTTGCGCACGCTTTCAAGAAAGCTTTCACCGACTTGTACGTGGAGTGCTTCGCGTCGATGCTGCCCATATCTACACAGAATGTAGATAAGCTCAAAGAACGTTGAAGCTCACGAGACGTATGTGCGTACCAAGCGGTTCTTTCCTGTCAGGCGCGTGCACTGGCCGCGCGGGGAGTACGTAGGTGGTCCAGAATGTTGAGGCGGTTATGGGGAATGCAGATGCGGGGAGTGAGGCGAGCGACGTTTGCAGGGCTTGCAGCAGTGCATCACGTAGGAACTGTGATACATCTGCTCAGATGAGAGCTTAAGTGAGCTGGGGCAACCTTTGGGGACAATACACGTACCTTCTGCGTTCAGAGGTGGCGACGAGGCTTCCGCAGCTGTGCCGTCTTCTCCAGTCTGGTGCTGCGCTGATGCGCCATTTGTCGTAGGCTGCTGGACCACTGCCTCCATGTTTTCCTCCGCGTTTCCATGCGCCCCGTTCTGTGCATTCGCTGTAGGTTCCACGAAACTGGGCTCCGGCACGTCTTGGCCCTTACTCGCGCCCATCTCCCACAATGCGTCTTTCCACGTATGCAGCACGTACACCGCCTTGCCCTTCACGTCGCTCTCCTCCGCCTTTGCGAGCTTTTGCTCATCCACCGCCGACCGCCCGACCGCGATCGGGTACCCGAGCTTCTCCCTATGGTATTGCGTGATCGCGACGAGCTGGTCCGCCTGCAGGCCGGGTGAGTGCTGGACCACTTGCTTTGCGCGAGCACGTCTGCGTCAGGTGCTGTGCAGGGAGTAGAAAAAGGAAGAGGCGGACCTCCTGGTATCATGAGATCGGCTCCGCCGACGAGCTTGGGGACGACGGGTGCGGGCGTGGAGAGGAAAGGGAGGAGGTCGGGGCGTTTCCATAGTGTGTACACTTGTCGGCGTGCAAGATGAGTTGTACACGCGCATGCTCAGCATACAACTACCTACCTGTCGGTATCAACGCAACGGAGTTCTTGCCAATGGTGAACCAGAGCGGGTCACCCTCCACAGAGAAGTAGGCTACCTATCCCGACTCCCTGGTCAGCTCATCCCTCGATCTCTCGGAAACGTTGCTTACCCCGGGCTCGTCCGCGTATGTCGCAAACTTCTGGTGATGCAATCCCTCTGGCACGAGGACGTCGCCCTCCTCGGGCTTGACATGACTGTAGGTCTCGAGCACGCGCTGCTTGAGCTTCCGGCGATCAGAGGTCCGTAGCGGCGCTGCGTTTCACGTCAGAGAGTAGTCGGAGACAGCAGCTAGCGCAATACCGATTGTTTTGAGATCGGAAAGGGGCTTTTTGAACATAGTTCTGGGAGTACAGTGCCAGGTCTTGAGTCCACGTCTGCGATGGGAGCGAGATGGGGTCAAGAGCGCACAGGCGCCCATTGTCGGCCTTTGCACTCCTCCACCATTCACGAACTTTGTCTCTCGAACACAAAACCGACTCAACCTTAACTTTAAATAAGCCACGGCTTCTGCGCTTCGTTCGTGACCTGAAGGCTCGCGGAAACGTAGAATCGAATGCGTAACGGAGTCATAACTGAGACCCACATCCTTGGGACTCGGAGAAGAAGCTACAGTAGCCTGTAGGACGTCGAAGACGGTCTGTGCTGTTTATCATGTACCAACTGTCCCAACCTTCGCACAATCTGCTACATAGGCTCACTCATAGCTCACCAGAAATTGTGCAGGAGCTCACCGGCACCCCAGAGGGCACCCATGATAGTGCCACAAAAAATCGCGTCGCTCGTCCGTGATATGTACGTCGGTCCCCATCGCTTCGTTCCAAATGCGATGATTGCGTATGCTGGACTATGCTACAATGCGACACTAAATCAAATTTTTTACAAGTACGTCCTGGTTCCACTTCTTTTTCCATCCATCATTGCGCCTCTATCACAAACCAACATCGTTGAGGGTCCTGTCTCCTCCGTCATTTGCGTTCTTGTCCGCGAGACTTTGCGTGGTCGCAGCGAGGGAGCCGCTCTCAGGGAGGTGGCCGACTGCCTTGTGCTCCTGACTCTGAATCTCCGCTGCGAGCTCCTTCGACACCGGCTCCTGTGCGCGCTTGTCCACGACGGACTGTGCCTGAGCAGCGAGCGAGCCAGTGGGTGGGCGGTAGCCGAGGGTCCTGTGCTCCTCAGACTGAAGAGCACGCGCCTCAGGATCAGCGATGGTGTTGACGTTCACATCGACCTGGGCAGCAGAAGCGTTTGTGTCCACACTCTCCTGCCGGAGGGTCCTGCGTTGCGGGTCAGCCACCTAGAAGTGCTAGGCACGCTGGGATCACTTACTCGATGGCGCGTGCGTCCTCGACTGCCGCCTTGGTGAGTGCTGCGGTATCGATACCCGCAGTCGCGTTAGGGTGCTCTGCAGCCACAGCCTGCGCATTAGCTGCCAGTGAGCCAGATGGTGGGCGGTATCCCAGGGCCTTGTGTTCCTCGGACATCAGCTTGCTTGCCTCAGCTATCGTGGATCACACATTAGCGACTATAGAAAGCACCTTCCGTGGGGTACATACCTATGCCGACCTGGTTGAGTGGGACTCTCGGTTGTCCTTCCAGCTTCGCGATATGTGCCGCATCCTCGATCGCGGCGCGCTTGAGCTCCTGGGGAGGGACTCCCGAAGTCGCGTCGGGGTGCTTCGCAGCCGCCGACTGTGCCTGCGATGCGAGGGAGCCCGGAGGCGGGCGGTAGCCCAGCGCCCTGTGCTCCTCCGACTCGAGCTTACGGGCTTCCGCTATGAACGAGACCTCAGCGGGTGCTCGCACCAGGACTCACAAAGATACCCACCCTCGCCGACCTTGTCTACGTCAATGGTCTTCAAGCTCTGGATGCGAGTGGCATCCTCGACAGCTGCCTGCTCCAGGGCTTGCTCGGGGATGTTGGCAGAAGTGTCGGGGTGCTTCGCAGCCTCGGCCTGAGCCGTTGCTGCGAGTGAGCCCGGAGGCGGACGGTAGCCAAGAGCCTTGTGCTCGGCGGACATCAGCTTGCGGGCCTCCGCTGCGTCGTATCGTACGTGTCAGTCGTTGTTGCAGATGCGCGACAGCGCAGATACGTACCTTCCCCGATGTTCTTGAGGTCGACGTGACCCGCACCAGCGAACCGCGTTGCGTCCTGGTGGGCGGCAAACATGACAGAACCAGCGTTGTGAGACATCTTGACAATAGTTGGATTCGTAAAGAGTCGTGAGGTAAGTAGAGACAAGTGACAAGTCGTTCGGTCGGGATGATTTGATCGAGAATACGAAGAAGCAATGTGGGAAGACGGGGGCGGTGACGGCCTAGTTTTATATTCTGACGAGTGCTGCGTCGACAGCAGTGGGGGTGATGGCGGAGGGTGCAGGTGATGTCATTTGCGGTGCGAGAGCGAGTGTGAAGCGGAGCGGTGGTGCCTCGCCAAAACACAAAACATCCAGTCACTGCGACTGTGATGGATGCTGATGGGTGTGGCGCAGGCGGTCTCTCCCTATTCCGGCGCCGTTGAGGGCACTTCTTGCAGTTCTGCTTGAGTCCTGCACGGACTTTCCGAATGTGGAGGTCACTCACTGCAGTGCCTCAACATCAATGAAATAGTTGACTGACAGAGGTGCGATATGCGCGCGGGAGGGGCTTAGCGAGGTGGTGTTACTGTTCCAACGAGCACGACATAGAATCAACTCGTGGATCTGCCAGACTCGGAGAACAAGCTCCTTTCAAGTTGTCCAAGTAGAAAGAACCACTACGTTCTTCTATCTCTGCTATTCATGAACTGAGTTGCTTTATGTAAGTGATATTCCGTTGAAATGAGTCGCTCGCAAAGCCACCGCCTCTAGATCTGTCGACCAGCTCAGTAAGTTCAGACGAAGTCGCAGTGGTGGAGCGACGAGCTTTACACCGCATAACGTCACGCGTGTCGTGTCGAATTTGATCACATGACCGCGTCTCGTAGTTTGTGTACAATGTACTTACATGTCAGATTGTGAGCATTTGTTGACCAGGCCCCAATTGGTGTTCGAAGAAGAGCCCATGTAAACACTGTGCATACTAAGTGGAGTATCTCATCCTAAAGGATATTCGTCGGAATTTGGACCTGAGGCGTGGCAGCTCGGCGTCAGTCTTTGTTCGGATTGAATCAAATCTGAATCGACGAGTCGACTTACAACCGGACTGGATCGTCTCTAGCCATTGCACAGGCGCCCAAGCCCGTGCCCGGTGGCCCCGGGCCAGCCGCTGTGCTTCCTCAGAATCCTCTTCCTCACACTGAGCCTCAGAGACGCAACGTCTGACTTGCGGGAAATTCGTATTGTCTGGCTGAGTTTACGAGACCATTATAAGCCTCAACAAGTGAGTCTGATTACCATCAACATATCTTCCGAATACTCACTACGCGGCGTCTACCCCTACCCAGCCGTACTACTTAGTAGTTCACACAGGGACCAGTCATTGCGTGCTGGCAGCGATAGTTCAAGATGCTAGCAAGTGCGTAAGAGCGCCTCCTCATCTATTGTGGAACTCACAATGTTGGAAGGTGTCAAGGAGAAGGCCATGAAGGCCAAAGACTACAGCGTCGACAAGGCCACGCACACTCGGGACCACATGGTTAGCCAGCCAAGCAAGAAGATCAACTGGGACCCAAACCACAAGAAGCCACCCCCGCCGCCTGTTATGAAGCCAAAGAATAGTGATCTCTACGCGCCTCCTCCGTCCAGGACATCTTCTACCACGAGTAGTGCCAGGAACACGCCTTCCAGTCCGAGTCCGCCCAGCGCTCCAGGACCACCACCTCTGATCCGCAGAGATTCGCGCCCTGACAGTGTCTCTCCGCCTCCTGCTCCGCCTCCGATCTGTAGGCAAACGCGCCCGGACAGTATATCTCCTCCCCTTCCACCACCTCCAGTCCGATCAGTCTCGATCACAAGGTCTTTAGAGACGATCGAAGATGAGAAGATTGACTGGACAAACTTGTCGCCGGAGGACAAACAAGTCTTCTTCAGCTGGCTGGACGAGTTCTTCGCGAGGTACCTCAACTTGCCTGTACCTCCACGAAGCGTGGAGGGAACTAAGAAGATCGTCAAGGAACCTGCTACTCCACTGACCTTGGCTGCGCCTGCACCTAGAACGCCATCCAGTGTCGCAGCGGTGAGTCTCCCTTGCAATCGCAGCATGCAGGGTCACTCAGACGACATGTAGCCTCCCATATCGAAGTGGTCACGACCGGCCCAGCCATCTCCTGCGCTCGCCGTCCCAACAGACGGTGCGAGTCTCGCTTGATTACTACAGACTCCGTGTTCATTTGTAGTACAAGACTTCATTATGTCCTACCCTCCATCGACGCAGTACGGCTCAGCCGCACTTGACGTAGCCATGCACTTTTCGCCGTCTGCTCACTGGGACGACGAGTGGTATAAGAGCTCCAACATGGGATTCGTACCGGGTCTGAAGGGGAGGTCCGACACGCGGCAAGTCGCCACAATCACCCAGCCGGACCCCTACACAGCCGTCTTCCACGGCAGCGCTCTCTTCGCCGATCTCAGCATAGTGTGGTTCTCCGTTTCGTACCCGCTCGCCAGCGAAAGCGACCCCAACGACACCCGCACCGTGCGCCGCGAAGCGCGTTATCTGCCACGCCCCTCGCCCATGGACCGCGGCGCCCTTGTCGAAGCAAGTGAAACGTACGGCGAGACCATCGCGTCGTTCGCTGAGAGCTTCGTGGACGCAGGCGAGTACTGTGCACGGGGCGAGTGCTGGGATCTCGCTGCGAAGGCCATCGAGTGCTTCGAGCAGTACGACTACGTGCCTCCGCCTATCCCAAGCACACTGCGCACGCACGGACATCTCATATTTGAAGGGAAGGCGATGGGGAAGGGCAACCAGGTCGGGCGCTGGCGCGGCGGGGACGATCGCGTACGCCGGGGTGACATCGTCGAATGGCGCAAGGTGCGCTTCGTCATGTCCACTGGCAGGATGACGCAGACGAAGATGCTGGGAAACCCGGACCACACCGCGGTCATCGTGAGCGACGCAGTCCCGTCCGTGCAGGTGTCGGATGGGCAGTCTTTGAAGCCGGCCGACCTGGGCACGCTGGAGGTGGTTGACCAGAGTGTAAGCACGGGCATCAAGCCGAAGCTTGACAAGTGCGTCATGAGCGGGTTCGAGGAAGGGGAGGTGTGGATTTACCGGCCGGTGAGTATGCAGGCGTACATCGGTTGTGCATTGCAGGCCGAATGTCCGGAGGGAATCAACGCACTCAGGGTGTGACGCTGAACAGTATGTATGGATATTGCTATCTCTGATGCTGGGCTGTATCTATCTATGTTTAAGTATGTAATTTGATGGCCTCACTGTATCGCTGCGAGCGATTCTGTCGAATACGGACGCAACCGCCTGTAAGGCATGGCAATCTTCAGCTTCTCCTGCCATCTGAACCACAAGAGACATTCCATACCTCGCAGCTATGCTATGCGCCGTTGACGGCCGGTTCAGTAGCACCTCTACATCAGTGATGTCTTCGGTGGCTCTGCAGCATGGTTTGTTAGCAGACAGTACTGCTTCAGTGGAGACTACTTACGGTCTGCCTTCCAATACATCCCGAAGGAGGCGCAATCGTTGACGTATCCCAAGGAGCGCATTCCCATTCGACGGAACTGCCATTGCATCACAAAGAGACACCAGGGCTTCCAGTGCACCGAGGGCGCCCAGTGGTAACAGATGTATGTCACGTTTGGCGACGGCTATACATCCGTCCACCAGCCTGCATACGACCCACCACGCGCTCTTGCTGTCCATCTTCTGAGCTATAATATTCACTGCTTCCGAGCTCGAGTTGCCTGTAGCGGAAACCACCGCATTCTCGATCAGGTCGACGTCGGGGGAGGGCAGCCTCGCCGACATCACAAGGATGGCGGATAGAAGAGAGGTTGCTGTTACGAGGTTGTCCTCATCTTGCAGTGGTCGCATACAAGAACTCAAGATTTGGATGTCTGCGAATGAAGTATCTGATTTCTTGGTCTTCGACTATGGGTGGAATGCTTACTATGTTCGTTGGGCGGGAATTGTCCAGAGTAGCGGTAAGCCACGTCGACCATCTCGTCTCCGGCGCCTTGGGAAACGCCCGTTGTCTGTATCAAAGCGCAGAGGCGGTCGTAAACCGATGATTGCAGTGGAGGAGTAGCGTAGATGATGTGGTCTAAGGCTTGAAGAATGCTCCTTTGTCGGCTCGCTGATGGGGCCGAATCGCCGTGGTTCCGTTGCAGCTGTTCCACCATGTCCAAGCACATATGGCCGAGAGCCACACACAGTTCTGACGATATGGTACAACCACGATTAGAGTGTTACTACTTGCCGTAGTACACGGAACGTACCTGGGTGATCCCCAGAAATTTCGGTGCGTTCCGCCAGATGAGTGCAAGGGCTTCTTTGCGGGGCTCTGGTGACAGGTCTGCGCCGATAAACCAGGCCACATAGCCCTCGTAGACCGAACAGTCTGTTACGGGCATAGCGGAAAGGAGTCGCCCGAGTAGATCGAGGAGCCTGGGCTCTTCGCGCTGCTGATCGGCCTCGCCCCCCTCTGCCTCGATACGACGGAGCATCTGCAGCGTCAAGTGGCCCATGACAACGACAGAATTGTTGTCCATCTCGTCTGCAAGCCACTTCGGCATCGGTCTCTGGCCGGCTGTGGTGTCGATGAAGTGAGCGCGTTCCTGGATTATACGGTAGAAGATAGCCAGCGCGGAGTAGATGTCGGCGTGGCTGAGGCAGGGCTTGACGACTTGATCGAGGAAGGTGTCACCACCTATGAACTTATCGGCAGCGACGAGCACGTCCAAGCTGTCTTCGCCCTTACCAAGGCGCCGCAACTTGGCCTTCTCCCTGGCAATCCAGCTTGACCCCGGCCTGATGGCTCTTCCCGCGAACAGGAATGTTCTCCACCCCGTGAGGAACCCGAACTTCGAGACAAGGGTGAACAGTTGTGTGATTCGGCGGAGCCCTTGGTACACGCGCCACGCCTGAGGGGACCTGTATGGGCAGTCGCCCGCCAGAGTTGGCGCGACGGTCGTGTACAAAGTGAACGCGAGGATCAGCGCTGTCGGCGCCAACACGACGCCCGCGACGAGGTGGTTCATTGTCCAGAGAAAGAGTTCCATTCCGACGAGGAATAAAGCGAGGGCGATCTGAAGTAGGAGCGGGATCAATGTGATGATCTCGGGGACGCGCCAGCCAAGCAGCCCTCGTCGCCGAGAGTGCCACATTTGAGCGCGCTGTCGCGGTACGACGCTCTGTGGGACGACATAGTGCTCGAGCCATTGTTTGACGCTGATGCCGATGGATGCAGCGGCCAGACTGAGAACTAGCGCAAAGAACCATAGGGTATTCACGGCGACCGCCAGGCCGGTCGTTCCGCTTGTAGGCACATTGATCGTGCCATTGAGGTTCTCGATGCCCCCGGGAAGTATAGTCATGTTGGCCGACATAACGAGAATGAATGCAGGTGGTGGTGAAGCCTGGAAGGATGGCTGGAGACTAGACCAATACTGGTTGACGAAGGTGGCGACTATCGCGGAGAACAGACCTGCCTACGGGAAGCGAAGACTCAGTCATGTCAATCGCACGACGCTCACTTTCGTAGGTACTTACGAAGACCAGCATTGTGTCAATTTCTTCCTTCCAATTCTGAATGGTGACTTCTTCATGTTTCCAGACCTCTTCAGCGCACATGGCCCACGCGCCAGATGTATCTGACGCAGACGCAGGATTCTGGCCATCCGCGTTGTGGATGTCGATCTTGCCATCCTGCCTGCTCTGCGTACAGTGAGTCTCGCTTGTAGAGAGGACATAGACTAGGAACGCTACCTGATAGTCTGCGATGCCATTGCTGCTCCTCGGTCGCTGACTTTGTGGAGCAGAAAGGTCGTCGCTGGAACTGATGTTGATAATGACGTCCGGGTCGGAAGTACTCGCCAATCTGCTGTAACGCGAGTGGTATGAAGTCGGGAGGGCGCGCATCCGTGTGTCAGGCGAGGCCATCGAATAATATGCAATGTTCGAACGGATTTGGTGTCGACACTGGCTATCAGCGTCGCGAAGAGGAGGCGAGAGCCTGAGTCCGAGGTGCGAGGGATCCCGCAAGATCCGGTGGGGGGGAGACAAAAGTCAATCGACTACACAGTCTTTGGGGCGAACAGATGCGCGAGCCCTTGTTATACAGCCCCTACATGTCGCTTCACGTTCCGAACACATGTCAGTTCTTTTGATCACCTCTGATCATTGTGTGAGAAGCTGCAAGGCGCTGCCGAAGACAGCGCAGTGCCTCCATAGTGCTGCGCCGGAATACCAAGCTTCGGAATGCGCCCCAAGTAGCAAGCTGCGGCACTTAGCTGACTGCAGTTCGTCTGGCGAAGGACTCCGCGATGGTGGGCAATGCTGAATGCGATGATACGCCAGTCAGGAACAGAAGCCTGACGAGACGACGGGATGTCTGAGCGCCTCCCAGTGCAAGACTGCCTACATCTGTCGCCGAGTAAGCTCTGACAATGGCACAGACATTTCTGTTCATGGGCGCACGCACTACTGTCCACGGCAACACGGCTGTCTCCTGCAGCATGCAAGACAAAAGCCATGGGTTCGACCAAGGTTCGTCAGTCCGAGACGTATCGCTGCGCTGGACGGGCGAGTAGCATGGCCGAGGAGCTGGCAGCAACAGCGTGATCTGGGCTGTCCCATAGAGGCCCTACTGTAGGCATTGTGTGATCGAATGGAGGTACGAACGTGCGTAGCGTTCGATATCGCCACCCCCGTAAGGCGATGTAAACCTTACCATTATCGGAGGGACGGCACGGGCGTGCGGCCAAACCACATTGTTCCGCACTACAGCAGATTGAGTATTTTGACTTTGACTGAGCCTTTCTTGAGCGGAGGCCGGACGGCTCGGAAGACATAAGTAATTCCTGTACACGGACCGGGCTCCCAAGCCCAACCATTCTGCCGAACGCTATTGGCCGATTGGCAGCGTCTGCTGGCACGGAGCATACACTGCCGCTGGAATTTCGAAGTAATTGTGAGAGTGCAATTCGCCCAGGCGTCGAGACGGTGAAGACGACAGTTCGCGCGATGTTCTGAGTCAGACTTGGTTATGGGGAAAGCTACCTCCGGATCGGGATCTCCCGACGAATATATATATTGGGTAAGAGACCAACTGAGATCTTATCAGATACGCTCCCCCCATCCTCTCCTGCTCGCTCAATTTCTGTTCCCCGCCTGGTCGACGCCATGCCCATCTCAAGAGACAACCTCGAGAGCGCGATCCGCGGCGCTCTGCCCATCATCCACCTCGACATCATCGACCAGTCGAACGGGTGCGGGGAGAACTACGCGGTGTTCGTCGTGAGCCCGGTGAGTTCGCTCCTGTTGCACGCAGAAGGCGGATCGTCTGAGACGAGTTTGTCAGGCCTTCGAGGGCAAGAACACGTTGGCGAGGCATAGATTCAGTAAGCACCGTTTACGTAGGCCGCCGCCTGGCTGATCGGGTGCAATTTAGTAAATGAAGTCCTCAAGGATCAGATCGCCCAGATGCACGCCTTCTCTCAGGTTAGTGCGCCCTGCAGGTCCAGCCATACGCACCTGTTGGATTTGTATGCTCACATGCTCACGGTCGTAGAAAACGCTGACTCCGAAGCAATACGAAGTGCAGCAGAGCAAGGAGGCATGATACCTGCCACAGACGACCCGTGAGCAACGTCTCTTGTCCGCCTTCATACCACCCCTCACGCGACTGAAGCAGCAATAGGGGTTGATGCCAATATTTAAGGTGCTCGCCGTTGCAGCATCGTGTGCTCTTGATCTTCATTGTACGAGTGAAGCGGTGTATCATTACAGTAGAGTACTTTTAGCAACCATGGATGCACATACCAATACAACAACAGCCACGACAGATAGACGTCAGAAGGATCCTAGCCCAAATCGACCATACGAACAACGGAGATCATGCGAAGTGTATGCCAGCTTCGTGGAATGCCGATAGCAGTCTGGGTGGAAGCGTCAGCGAGACCCGTCAAAGACGTAATGGACACTCACTTCAGCAGATCGTCAATATCCATCTTCGCTGCTCGGCTCTCTGCATAGCCAGTCTCCTGCAAGACTTCCTGTACCTTCTTTTTCATATCGACGTTGTCCTCGACCATCTGCACAGCGTTGTAGTCAATTACTGCACTGGCATGTGCACCGCCAGGACGTACCACATTGTTCATCGACGCCCACGTCCTCCAATTGCTCTCCAACATCTCCATCACGCCCTTCGCGAGGAAATTCGCGTGTATAATCTTGTTCCTCCTGCTGAACACGATCCTCGCCAGCCCGTCGAACTCGCCAAACTCCACGGGCGGCGGGGGGTCCCGTGGGACGAGCCGGATCACGCTGCTCTCGACCTTGGGCGGGGGGCGGAAGTTGTTCTTGCTGACGTGCATCGTGAGGTCGACCTTCGCGTAGAGCTGGACGTTCGCGGAGAGGCGCGACCAGAGCTCGGTGCCGGGACGCGCGACGAGGCGCATCGCGAACTCGCGCTGGAACATGAGGATCGCGACGCGGAAGAGCGGGCGGTGCGAGAGGAGGCGGAAGACGAGCGGCGAGGAGATCTGGTACGGCGTATTGGAGATGCAGACGTCGAAGTAGGGGAGCGTGGCTTTGACGAAGTCGCCGATGATGATCTCGAGCTTGCGTTGTTCGGGTCTGCGTTGCGTTGTTGGGATGGGTGAAGGCAGGAAGAAATAGAGCACTACTCACTTTCCCTGCACTCGTTTGGTGAGCTCGGCTGCCATCCGAGGGTCCATCTCCACAGCCGTTACATGTTTCGCCTTCTCCAAGATCTTGACTGTCAAATTACCCGTACCAGGGCCGACCTCGAGCACTTTGTCTGTCGGACGCAGACTCGCCTAAGCCATGCGCTCCGTCAGGCTTTCCTTCACCATCTAGACTCCCTGATACGTACTGTGTCAACAATCCTGTGAACAGCATAAGCACCATGAAAAGACACTCACAGAACTAAACGCACGTTTGGGCCGTCTGCGGGTTCTTAAGGATATGTTGGCCGAACCGCTCAGTGTTGAAGATCGGGTTGTGTACGCCAGATGAGGACCCTGACGACTCTCCCGCGGACTTTGACTTCGCGGAAGGTAAATGTGCCCTGCTAAAGCGGTCTGACGTTGCTCGAGGCATGGCAATGTATGTGTCGGGGTATAGACGACAACAGAGCGAGGGGATTGAGATGATCGACTGGACCAAGACTGGAGCAAAATGCTGAGCGCTCAATTGCCATATATCGGGCCGGGATCTCGGGCACCTCTGCATTTGAAGACTTCCCCTCAGTCCGAGGGCAGAATAACTACCCTCTTCGAAGTGTGAGTGCAGCTTAATGCATCTTAGTGACATACTACACTACTTGAAATGGTTATAGGAACCTCGACTCATGGGGAGTGAATATTTTCCTGACGAGGGTGCAAATAGGCGCTGATACACCCCAGTCGGCCAGCCTCAATCGAGTTATATATATCGCTGCAGGTCGTTTACAAGCCCATATAATTCTTGTATAGTTGCTAGAGATACAATGACTAATATGAGACAGTTGTCAGAGCGAAGGATGGGAGCAAGGCGATGGAAGACGATGGACAATGTCCGGAAGTGAGGATGCTTAGGTAATACTTACCAAATCTGGGTGTTATCCTCCAAAGTCACTGCTCCCAGTTTTGGCTGTAGGGGCCTATAATTGTGTATACATAGGAATGAGCTGTGCAGGTATACGACAGTTCTATAAGCGTGGCCATAGAACGGGGAGCAGCTAGTTGAGGTCGGTCTCAGTGACCTAGGGTGGCTGAGATCCTGGCCCGATTGGTCATTGAATCATTGCGCGATTGAGCGCTTGTGCAATGACCCTCCTTTACCCAGACCTTCGACGACTACTCAGCTTGGCCATGGCCATCTCTCAATGAAAGCCGTCTGCCTGTTCAATACATCTATGCTACCTTAAGACGAATGGATGGCCTACTGCACGGCGACCTTATGAAGGCTGTGGGAATCCATGCGGTCGACGTTGATCTCCTTCTGTAACGACACGCCCAATGGCAGTACTGTATACGTGTTCGTCCAGGTTCGTCTCCGCCTCTAACGTGCAATAGTTTGTACTTCTACGAACCGCTGATCGTCCCGCATGACTACCAGCGAAGCGAACCATCCACAATTCGTGCGCAGTTCACGCGTCTCCATCGTCGATGATTAGCCCGTCGGTACCCGGGAGAAGTTCGCTCAGTGTGGAGAGGCAGCTTCGCGTGTCTCGCGGGGAGACGATGCACGGCGTACGTCCGGGAACGCACCCTTTTATTGCGCCGTTGCTGCGTGTGCGGTATGCGAGAGCTGTTTATAGCTCTCCCGGAGATCGGTTCTAGCGGCGGAGGACCGCATGCTCGAAACCCGAGGTCATGACGCGCATGCGCTCGGAAGTAGGGAGTTGCGTTCTCATCTGTTCTCATACGCAATGCGGGGTTGTGCAATTAACCCAGCTCCGCTAAGTACTTATGGATGCTTCCCTTCGTGATTCCTCCGGCCCATCTGCTGCGTGGATGCTAATCTCACCTTGTTCTCGTAACAGCTGCCAGCAAGTGTCACATATTGCGAACGCCCATGCGGAAGCAGTTGCTCGAGACCTCGGAAGGACTACATAGCGTCTGTATAGCGCTACGTCCGCATCAAGTTGCGTACATAGGTGCGCGTATACGCTCAAGTAGTGGCACTGGATAGCCCGTAGACGACGTTGCGACTCTACACAGTTTTGTGATACTTGTACATGTTTGCACAATACGACTTTGCGGTGGCACCGTGGCAGCAACGCGGGCAAATGACGACTTCTCGATCCGAACACGATCATCCCTCGAACCCACTCCACCGCGCTAGCCTCGTCGCGATAACCGTGACAGCGGGTTCTCATCCAATATCATTGGTGAGCGCTATAATCCACGAGTGATCATATCGCGAGTTCTGAGTCTAACGCACGCTTCGCCTTCGCAAGCTCCCCGTATTGCATTGTTCACTATCGTATGCACGGCGGCGGCACCACATGTACATAAGTATACTCACGACGCGTGCGGCGGACTTCCGACAAGCACTGACATCGAGCGAATTCCCGCGTGGCCAACGCAGGCTCATCGCTTTCGGCAGTGCTCACAGCCTAAGTGCACGCGAGGATGGCGCGTTGGCTGGCCAACGCGAAGTCGAGGATCGCGTCTTGCGAGGGCGACTGCGGCGAAGCAGCAGCGATGATGGCGGCGTGACCCCCGAATCAGGTGATGGTGACGGGACGCGGGCACTGCCCATGACGTGACCCCGCAGTCGAACGCACCCCAGATTCAAGCGAACGCTCCCCGTTCCACCAGCCCCACCGCCTGAACCACTCCTTAAAGCCATGCGCCCTATTATCTCTCGCCTTTACACTCGACCACCACCATCTCCATCTCACCGCGCTCACCACTCACCGCCATGATTGCGACTGCAACTGCCCCGAGCATCGTCACCTCCGAGGTCCCAGTGGTCAACGGCGACATCCTGCGCGCTACCGGCTCCCCTGCCGAGTCTCTGACTGCGGACGACGTCGACATCGCACCGCCTAAGACAGCTGCTACCCGGCGACCTTCCATTGCAGAGGCCGTCGGGATCGACCTTGAGGCTGTAGGCAGATGTGAGTCGGTCTCATTCTTCGATAGTATCAGGACGCTAACCGCGCTACGCAGCGGAGGCCCGGAAGATCATGTCCGAAGAGCACCGGGTGCTCGGTTTCCGCCCGCCCCACGGCTCGCTCGCTGCAGAGGTGCAGGCTGCGGCCGCGAAGCACCCCGAGGGAAAGCCGGGCAAGCAGCTCCCCGACCCCGTCACGCTCAAGGAGCTCGCCCGCCAGGACGCCGAGCGCATCCTCGCCGAACGCAAGACCAACGTCGATGCGAGCTCGCCCGGCGTCAAGGTCATCCACGCGAACGGCGCGAAGGCCGTCTCACCGCCCGCCACAGGCGGCGTGAACCTCGGCGCCATCAGTGCCACTGAGGCGCGTACGCTCATGTCGCACGAGCACAAGGCACTGGGCTTTCGTCCGCCGCCCGGCTCGCTCGCTGCTGAGGCGCAGGCGGCCGCCTCGAAGCACCCCGAGGGCGCAGGCGTCCCGACGGTCGACCCCGAACTGCTGAAGGACATTGCGCTCAAGGACGCTGAGCGCATCAAGGCCGACCGCGAGGTAAACTTGGTGGGCGAGGTCAACGTCAGCACCATCGGCGAGGCTGGGGCAGAGCATCTCGCCAACGCAACGAAGGAGGCTCTCGGACACACCCCGCCGCCCGATTCACTCGCAGGCGAGGCGCAGCGCGCAGCGGAGGCATACCCTGAAGGCGGCAGCTTCCCCGTGATGGATGGCGACGTGCAGCGCATCGAGGACGTCGGTCGTCGGGAAGGCGAGAAGCTCAAGGCGCAGGAGGCCGCGGAGCAGCCGACGGTGGATGGGTGAGTCGCTGTCATCGTATTGTGGGAAGGTTGAAAGGTACGAACGGTGCAGTGAACAGACACACCGCGTGAATGGGCTCGTGGGCGACGTCGCGTCCATCCAACTGAGCGACTTCCACAGGCCGTCGACGGGCGGCGGCCTGGCAAGCCCCGAAAACTTGTCGATGAAGCACGGACTCGGCGCCGTGCTGCGCTCGTCGGTAATGCGCCGCATCTCGACGGGCGATTCCGTCGAAATCATCGGAGACGTCATTGGCTGAAGGCCGTGACAGGATATCCCCCCGTAACTTATCAAACCCAACGTCCCCTCACAGCGCAAGTGTACGATTGTGATGAGTATTTTATGTCGCTGTCGTGCTATAATCGTCTGTCCGTCCAATGTATCGTCATAGCTCTGTCGAGATCAGCAATACCCCGCTAGTCGGCGTGTATATACATATATCGATTCCACCTCGAAACGAAGTCTCGTTGTCTTAGAAGTCCAATCGTTGGTCCCGAAAGCTTGATACTTGAAGTCTTGAACCTTGCAGCTAGCTGCAAGAATAAATGTGTGAGTACGCATAATGGTCAGTGTACATGCACATAGGGAAATCAGAGCTATCTGTTAGTGTCACAGCTTCCTGCGTAGCTTCCCAGATCCTCGCAAAGTCATGATCGCACTTGAGGCCCAGGCTGCGAAGGTTACACTTCCGCACGCTCTCACTGAGAAGCAGAGTGGCATTAGCATCTGTGATGACGACGTCAGTTGCGGCCGTAGTAACCAATCACAATGGAGCCAATCACAATGGAGCAGCAACTACGCACCATGCGAAGGGTCGACCGGGCATTCGTAGGTGAAGTCCATGTGCAGGTCCTTAATAGTCTCATACCCACCTTTGTCCAGGAACTCATGGAACCGCACGACGTCCTCCACCGAGCCGAACTGCGCCTCGATGCTCTCGAGGCGGGGCAAGCCCTGTCTCAGCAATATAGACTGAAAGTCGTTCGGCAGACCGCTCGCGTTGAACACGACCATCCGCCTCAGCTCGGGCAGCGGAACGACCGCCGCGGCCGGCGCGGAGACGTCGCCCACCCCCGAGAGCATGCGCGTTTCGACGAACACGTCCCGCACCCGCGGGAACGCGCGCAGCAGCCCGTCCAGCGCGTCGAGGTCGCACCACGTCGCCTTCAGCTTCACCGACTCGACGGAGTGGAGCGAGCCGAGGAGCTCGTACCACACAGGCTGGAGCTGCTGCCCCGTGCACCGCACGCACTTCACCCCGCCTCCTCGGCGGAGCTGTTCGAATATCTGAGAGAGCGCGGTGCGTGTGGGGAGCTTGCTCAGCCAGGCGGGGATCCGGACCTCGCGGGCGGCACGCGCGAGGGAGGGGGACGCGCGGAGGATGTCGGCGAAGGCGAGGATCCGCGGGGCGGATTTGAGGTTGAGGGAGGAGAAGAGGTGGTGCCGGGTGGCGGGGGCCCAGGCGCGCGCGACGCGGCTGCTGGCGATGAGCGTGGCCGTGTCGGCGAAGTTGAAGTCGATGATGTGTTCGACGAGTTCGGGGGGTATGTAGGGAGAGGGTTGGGCTATTATGTTGTGTCTTTCCTGTCGGTGCATACTGATCTAATTACTGAAAAGAAGGTGAAGGCGACATGTCAGTCAGGATAGCCCTGAAGTCATTTCAACAAGGTGGACACACACCTGAAGTCCTAAGGCGGCCTACGACGTGCTACGCCGCTTTGAGGTATGAATGGAAGAGTAGAGTGGGCATGACGAGCGGACAAGACCATCATATATACCAGGTAGCGATGGTCCGTTAAGTCCGTGGCCAACTGTGGCCGACCAGTGTGGCTCCGGACGGATATGGAAGTCTTTCCCAAGAACAATGGCCAATCAGCACGCGAGGAGCACAGCACGGACAATGCAAGATCGATACTTAGATCTTGTGGCGGCCATAGCAACGCAACTACAAAATAGCCTTTTCGGAAGTTTCACCGTGTCACTTACCTCGCGGCGAACACGCTGCAGCGAGCGCGTGGCAGTGAGCTCGCCACAGAGCTTGGGTTCAACAAAGCCTTGTCTCGTCGGGCATGCGAAACAAATTGGTGATTCTGGAGAACGTATGGTCATCGCAGCCGCAGAGTGTCGCTCACTATTGTACAAATCGCGTATGTTCGGGTCGGAAACACAAGGGGAAAAGCCTGCAAGGGCCCAGCCAGGTCACTTCGTCAGAACGCGCTCGCAATACTCAACGTCATTCTTCACGGACGAAGCGGGGCTTTCGGCTTTGCCGCGATCTTCGTAGGCCTTCGTGGCGCTCAAGAGCTCGAGGGACGCGGGCGTGAGGACTGGCGAGAAGGATCAGCATGAAATTGAATACAGCCACCCATCAATAGAATCGAGGATACGCACCGCGGTCAGAGTCGGTGAAGATGAAGTGGTAGAAGATGCCTCCCAAGATCGTCGCGGGGATGTTCGTCAGAGCAGCGATTGCAGCGTAGCTTCCGCCTGAAGCCGGGAGCCCCCAGAGCGAGAGGACTGCCAGACGACCGCCGACGTCGCGTGCCGAGTTAGCTGCGAGGCTTGCGGGAGAAAAGCCCCAGATGACGATCCCACTGACACGGCGCGGTCAGGGAAAGCGGCGCAGGGAGGATCGAGAGCTACCGTACTAAGTAAAGCCGATGATCCAAGGAGCGGCGACCGGAGGCGAAAACGCGTTGGTGGGATCTAGGCAGGCGAAGATCACGACGGCTAGGACGAAGTCCTAGAACAGCAAGTTGAACGGATGGACGCAACGGGCGAAAGGCACATGAATACGCACACAGACGAATTCATTCAAGAAGACGTTGCCCAGGTTAGCCCCAGGCGTGGCGTACAGTCCGAAGATGCCGCCTGGGCCTTGCGCCGTGAACATGACTGAGTCGTAGAGATCCTTTGCTTGCAGACCTGCAATCGCTTCCTGTGACGGGGGTTAGTTCTGCCAGGTAGCCTGTCATGGGCCAAGTCACAGACCTTGATCATGTCGTGGTATTGCACGTAAATGAGCAAGCACGCGACGTAGGCCCCAACAATTTGCGCAACGATAAGTCTGGTGCGACGATGGCATAAGTTGTGATCAATATAAAGGCTAGTTGACTGGTAGTGGTTTGGCCGTCTTACCGCAACCTCTCAGAGGCGTAACATTGCCAGTGAGCATGTGCCAGATCGTGAAGGCAGGATTTGCGTGCCCATTGGACGTCGGCTGTGCATTACATTTGTCAGTGGCTAGGTCATCCGAAGATAGCTGTAAACCACCAGACAGATGATAACCGCCAGCACGATTCCAAGGGAATATGCCATCCCGACTTGAAGCACACCTGTAAACAGTGCATCGTCACTATGACTGAGGTTATGGATATGCTTCGCAGACACATACTGCCGACGCCCTGCACTCCCAGGAGGTTTCCTAGGACATACGTTGCAGTCGATCCAGTACCCGCAAACGTGTAGAGGAAGGTAGACAACTGCGTGAAGCCGTCAGGAGCTGAGCCACATGAAGGCAATTCAGCCACTCACCGCTTCCGCGACGAACTCTACGAACCAGCGGGCACGTCCCCGCCTGTGCTTCTGCCAGGGGGCCAGGAGCCGCGGTTGTGGGTGGCTTCTGCTAGACGTACAACGGGAGTCACCCTCGAAGGAGGAACAGGATGCTGCATGGTGGTTACGACCCGAGTAGAGGAGCAAGAAGGGGCGGCGCAAGTGAATGGAGAAGACCATCACTTATATATGTACTATGCGCTAAGACGATCGTGATCAGGGGCCGCAATCTTAGTCCATTTCAGCTCCATGGACGAATACAGCGCGTGGAGTTTTCGTTCCTTCGAAGTGGGCGAGTCTGGGCGAGTTCCCAGACTTACCCTTGGGCGGCGTGGGCCAGAGCTGTCTGTAACGATGTCCCAAGACATCGGTGACATCTGGGACCTCGAGACATCGCTGTTCCTTAGCCTACTCCTAGAGTGGAAGAGAGGTAAGCATTTCAGATGATCTGAGTAGTGGCTTTGCCTGTCTTCTCAATGTCATGTGTGTGGGAGCACGCGCTCTTGATGATGAACCCGTGAACAGCGGGTCGACTGCCATTATTGGGCAAGCTTGTTTGAGGCTAAATGAACAAGAAGCGTAACGTATAAGATTTTAACTTACCTTCCCGGTCAGTAGCCCACTGTTCTTGTCAGATGCCAACTTAGCGGCTACTCGAGTTCGTTTGAACGTCTGTATTCGAGTCAGGCCATGAGTGTGACGGGTTTTCGAGGGGAAAGTCAAGGTAGTATCGCGGGACTTCTGCGGCCAAACATTGGGATCTCAGGCTCTTCCTGGAAAGGCCCCCTGATGCTACGCTGGAGCCATTGGGTGTCATCTGCCAGTCACGGTGGGCGGAGCCAAGGTAACGACTCCTCGTGTAAGTAGTCGATACCTAATGCGGAACTCAACGCCACAAGGCGGGTTCTCCCGAAATTAGAATTCGAAGCGCTCGTGGTCGCGAGTCGCATCCTTCTGCCAGCGCACTCAGATCAAGTTGAAGGCCCTGGCCGGACAATTTTTTTCCAGATCGAGGGAAACGGACTCCATTTTTGGCTCCAAATTCAAGTTGAATCGACAACCAGCTTCACCCGGGACGAATGATTAATGACGGGCCGGTGACACGCACCATGGCTCATCTACAAGGGATGACTCATCGGATAGCTCGCGCCATACCATGCTCTAGGTGTCAGCTCGTTGGACAAGTGGGGAATGGGAGGTAAGTATGCCAGCGTGTAGGACGGCGGGGGGACAACTGGGGCGAGGGCGAGCCAAACAAAGTCGAAGGTGTGTACCGGTGCTGGACATGTTCAGTTTACGCAACTGTAGCAAGTCTGAGCTACTAACTGCAGTCCGCCAAAATCGCCCTCTATAATCTTGCGCCTTTGTGTGAGTACACCAATTTGATTGTCCAAATAGTATAGCTCGTGGTGACTCACTGCAGCGGCCGGCACAGTCAGCCTCAGACAGTCATTGCGCAGCCGCAGCCTGTCTCGACATTGCAATCCCGCTGATCAAATACTTATACTCACCGTCTGGCCAGCTGTAGAGCACCCGAGCTTACCGGAGAGGCATGTGGCCACGTCATACAAGCGGCAACGGCAATAGCTCCAGCCTCCGACACACGTCCCGTGGCAGTTGGCCTGAGAATTCCGACGAAGCTGTGTTGTAAGCCTGAGTGTAGTAAGTCATCATTGTAGTGATCTGTCGCTGTAGTGGTCTCCGATCTACGGGCTGACCAACTCGTCTGTTGTTTGGATAGATTGCCGCCCAGCGACCAACGCACAAAAGCGCCGGGTAGTCGAGTTCGTTCCGCAGGTCTCGCTATGATCGTCTTCATCCAATCCCAGGTGTTGCCGTCTGCAGGGGTCGCCTTGCTGATCTACGTGCTGTGGAAGGTAGCCAGAATCCTGTTGGCACCGCTGTGGTCCACGCTACGAGATCTGCCCGGACCGGCGAGCCCCAGTCTGATCTATGGCAATCTTTCCGACATACACAAGGCCGATGATTCAGTGCTGCATGAAGCTTGGGTTGAAGAACATGGCCCAACGATCACCTACAAGGGCTGGTTGAACGTAAGTCTTGGACTCTGTGCGACCACATTATTAGTTGAACTGACATTGGGTCAGTCACACAAGCTATACACCCTCGACACGAGAGCTCTGGGGCACATCTTGAGTCACTCACACGACTACGCCAAACCTGCAATGGATGCTTTCTTCTTGGGAAAGATTGTTGGTCAAGGTATGTCGCGAGACAATGCCACGGGACACCATTTGACGGGGTCACCACTACAGGTTTACTCGTGGTGGAAGGTTAGTGATCAGCATCATTATATCAATAGCTGGTACTGACGACATTTTGACGACATGCGCAGGTGATCAGCACCGTCAACAGGTACGCAGTCTGAGTCACGCCAGCCATGCGAAGTCTTCTAATCGATGTTGCGCGTCCACAGCGTCGTGTTATGGTAAGCTGTCCCATCGCACACCGCTCGACTTGTCTCATATGTTACAAGAATCCAGCCTTCGGATATGCTCAGATCCGGGGGCTGACCGAGATCTTTGTCGAGAAAGCACAACAGGTGGGTACCAATCGTACTGAGTGTAAACTGCTCTTCTCATAGACCATCGCTAGCTGCGGGACTTCTGGAGCGACCAGATCGCAGTCGCCGGCGCTCCTGCCAGGATCGATGTTACCGCTGGTTTGGGCAAGATGACTCTGGACGTCATCGGACTTGCTGGTTCGTTGTACCACCCGGTTGTCAAGCATCGTCCAGTTGACCGCCGCGAGTTTTCTAGGATTCAATTACGACTTCAATGCATTAGATGACAAGCCAAACGAGCTCAATCAGGCGTTCACCACCATGTTCCAAGCCATTACGAGCGCTAGCACAGGCTTGGCCGTTGTCCTCAAATATGCATTCCCAATCCTGGATATCATTGTGAGTGCTCCGCCTGTGCAACACGGGCAAGCTGAAGTCATACCGAACAGCCGGACAGCTTTGCGAAGGGCACAAATACGGCGCAAGCGGTCGCACGGCGCGTTGGCATGCAGCTCATCCAGGACAAGAAAGCGGAGGTTATGAGGACTTCTGACGAAAAGGGCGTTGGCGATGCCTTAGGCAGCCGCGATCTTCTCACATTGCTCATAAAGGCCAACATGAGCACGGACATCCCAGTGAGTCAACGTCTGTCCGACGAAGACGTCCTTGCACGTAAGTATGCCTGTACCTTACACGCGCTATCCTAACTGACTACGGGCACAAAGAGGTACCGACGTAGGTCTTGGAATGATTCGCTAGTGCCACAGAAGCAGATTTCTGACCGATCTCAGGTTCCTCATCGCGGGACACGAGACCACGAGTTACGGAACTGGCTGGGCTCTCTTCGCTCTCGCTCAAGCGCCGTTAATCCAGCGCAAGCTTCGCGAGGAGCTCCTCGGCGTGCAGACGGACACGCCGTCGATGGATGAACTCAACGCGCTTCCTTATCTCGATGCCGTGGTGCGCGAGACGATGCGGCTGCATGCACCGGTGCCAGCTACTGCAAGGGTAGCATGCAAGGACGACATGATCCCTCTCAACACACCGTATACCGACCGTCATGGCCAAGTCCACGACCACGTCAAGTGAGCCTCCATCGCTGATGCTCTGGTGTGTTGGTTGTCTGACGGTAGTTGCAGGATTCAGAAAGGCACACAGATTCTGATACCGATTCTCGCTCTGAACCGACGCAAGCACTCTGGGGCGAGGACGCTTTCGAGTTCAAGTGAGTCCGCGGCCATCCGTATATGTCAACAGCTCTTACGAGTCTGTAGACCGGAGCGCTGGGAGAAGCTTCCTGAGGCAGTCCAGAGCATCCCGGGTGTGTGGGGCAATTTGATGACCTTTATAGGTGGACCACGCGCTTGCATTGGATATCGATTCTCGCTCGTCGAGTGAGCATGTCCCCGCTCTTTACACCGCTTCCGCGGGACTGACGCCTCAACAGGATGAAGGCGTTACTTTTTGTCCTCGTGCGAGCATTTGAGCTGGAGCTCGCGCTTCCCGCGAACGATATCATCAAGAAGAGTGCCATCGTTCAACGCCCGTACATTCGGGATCAGGTAGAAAGGGGGAGCCAGTTGCCATTACTGTTCAAACCTTATCAGAACGTGTAACGCCTCGGAACACGTAGGTACGCTTCCCTGACCTTGACCCACCTGGCGTTGACCTTAGTCTCGAGATAGGTACTTAGTGTGCGGAGATTCCATCGACCATGAATGGATTGAGACTGGTCTACTTGACTGTGCTGTCCTTGTGTGCCACGAGTCGACTACGCCTCTCATGTCTCTGTGTCGTCCGTGGCACCAAGGCGGACGCAACATTCAAACAGACTGGACTGCTCTGATTGACCAGCGCCAGTACCGGGCAGTGGTAAGGCCGGTGAGGCGAGGAGGAGAGTCTCTATCGCACGCTTGTTGCAGTAACGGCGCTTCTGCGGACTCAGTTTAATTTGACCTGGCCCTAGAGCGGTGCGTCCATTTGCATTCTCGGATTAGCTACGGTGTCTGGATCTAAGTGAGCCCTGAGACACATTCTTGATCATTAGTAAATGGTGTTGCGTGGCTTGAGTTATGTCATGCCATAAAGGGGAACATCGCCCTCGAGCTCCGTCGACTTGATCGTCGATGGAAGCAAGCCTTGAGGACGCCACACAGCCAAAGGCATGATAAAAAGAGAGGACGAGATGTGGCTCGTCGGGTGCCGACCTACATTCGCTCGACTGGACAACTAACATACTATGAATCCTCAAGAGATTACGCCCTCGATTGGGTGCGTATCTGTTGTAGTTGCATTACTTTCGCTGACTGTCATTTCAGAACTTCGACTTGTGGCATGCTCAAATCCCCGTGGAGAGTTGGGTCGATTAGCGAACGATGTGAGTCGATCAGTCAGTTTCCTGCTGGTTAATTGACTCAATATACATCCTAGCCTACGCGGACGATGGGGACGTCCTCGTCTCATCTTGCGATGGCGTACGCTTCAGAGTACACAAACGGAATCTACACATGCACTCGGAGATCTTCCCTGGGGACGACTTTCTATCAGACGACATAGTCAACCTGTCGGAAGACTCGTCTACATTGGAGCTTCTCTTCCAATACATGTATCAGCCTCCGCAGCCGGACTTGCGCGCCGTCACGTTTGAGCAGCTGGCGAAGTTGGCGGAAGCTGCGGAGAAATATCGTGTTCTGGCCGCCATGGAGAACTGCAAGGTTTCAATGAGGTACGCGCGATTGCGATCTCCATTTCCTCTCAGCTCAATGTCTCGACTCTGCATTGCTAGGGCCTCTTTATCCACTTGCAAGGAGCCATTCGCTGTACTCGGCTATGCTGCAAGACACGGGCACAAGGATATCTCTGCTGAGGCCGCGCTCAGGACGCTGAGTGTATCAGCGAAAGATGCACTCGATCATCTCGGGCCCGCACATTTCATTAGATGGGTGAGTCTTCACTACAGCAAGCCGATTGAAATCATGTTCACGTTCGCGGCTATGTTTCGAATGGATAGTGTCTCTACCGCGATCCATGGGTTCAGGCGCTACTCGATGCCTACCGTCCACCACCCCCAGGTGGTATTCTGCATAAGGGCGGGCTCTGGGAGTGTGATCTTTGGAAGCCCTTCGTACTGGCCGTGGTCGACGACATGGGCCATGACTTGGAGGCACCCCTGCAGTTCTCCTCGGTCCTCGAGAGGAACTACGCGAAACTGCAGGATTGTTGGCACTGCAAACTGCGCGCTCAGACATGGCGGGATCAGATTCACCGTCGTGTTGCCGAATTGCGAAGTTTTCAGTTCTAGTATGCAACAAGGGAATGTCACAGTTATGTTTGATGGTCTATCGACGTGGTCTGGTAGTGTTCTTGCGTCTGTACACTTCTTTGACTGCAGGTTCGAGTCTGAACCAAGAATCACAACAGGTTGAATGATCGTACCTAAACAAGGAGCAGGTGGATGTATGCTGTGCGAATCTTCTTGCCACCAGGCTGATCTTCGACCTCGTGTCAAATACTAGATGAGAGTCGCGCAGCGTGACAAGCTGTACATTGTGCGAACAGAAGCTTGGCCTCGACGGTGCCACGAGGATGCAGAGTGGCCGAACACCATAAAGCATGCTCCCTATGAGGCATTGGATGGCTCGATGCTACGTGCGCCCGACTCATAAACCACTGCACACTTGACTCTCGTCCAAAGCTTCACCGAATCCACACGATTGCGCCGAGGATGTCCGAGTCTCAAGCGCCAACAGCAAGGCACAGCGAACGTTGTGCGTACTATCCTCAGTTGTCAGATGTCGCGTGCATAGCATTCACCTAGAAACATCACAGTCAATGCCTCCGACTCAGATATCACGATTTCTCCTCAGATGGGGTGCTCTTCAGCGTGCACAAAAGAATCTAGCAGCTCATCCGAAGTGTTCCCCGACGGCGACCTTGCAACCAACGATGAGATCGTGCCCCTGTCTGAGCAGTCGTCCACGCTAGAGCTGCTGTTCCAGTATATGTATCGCCAACCGCAGCCAGACATCACTTTGAACAGTATCGCAGCTGGCTGAGGCGCGGAGAAGTACCGCGTCTTCTCTGCAATGGAGATCTGCAGGGTTATGATGAAGTGAGCATTGAGTGGGCTTCTTGACACTGGTATGTTCGCAGTGTTGACTATCACGACGATTCTTCCCGCACAGACTGTCGTTACCCAAAAATGCAATTGCGTCCTTGCATATGCAGCAAAGCATGGTTACACGAAGTATGCGTGGAAGCAGCCCTCACACAATCCGGTGGAACCACGAGAGGTTTTCGACATTTGGGCACATGTGGTTCGTACATTGGGTGAGTGAAGGTCCGGATTGCGGAAGCATGTTCAAGTTTGTGGGACAAAATACGAACTTACAGACAAACAGGTGCTTTACCGAGAGCCATATTTGAAGGCTCTAAAGGACGCGCATCAACCGTACACGTCGGGAGGGCTCTTGCATAAGGGGGGCTTCACAGAGTGCGACCTGTGGAAACCCTTCAAATGAAAGTCACCAATGCGATCAGCGGCGATGTAGCAACGCTCAATCGATCAACGAGATCTTACAGAGGCTTCCGCTGCGCTGTCGACCTGTACACAATGCAGCAGGAGAGCAGAGGCTTGGTCCACACAGATTATCAAGAGGATCTCGACGCTACCACAGTTTAGTCTGCCTTGTAACGTCACGGTGACCATATGTACTATCACATAGTACGTAAGTAGTTGCGTAGCTGAGTACTACTTCAATCACTAGAGTTGGGAACAGATGGCTCATGATTGGTCGCATGCAATACACTAGCAGCTTGGTTCAGCGTACAGTTCAATCAATCTCGCCGTCTTGGACGAAAACGTGAACACGTCAACTTGAACGTTTGAACTCCAGTAACGTTCCGAGTCCTACAGTGCCCGGCAATAGCCGAACTTGCAGCGCCATGGTCGCGTCTGCCAACGGCAACTCGGTAGAACACATTCATATATAACCTTTGTACCACTCCATTCAAGTGCTGGCCTGTAGCTGGTCGGAATTGTCTTCTTATCTAGCCTTTGGCTCTCGTCTGCCACATCATAGTACCTGTACACAGAAACGAACAGTTGGACCAACGTATATGCGCATACAATCGTGACCATGTCGGTAGGTTCGAGCTCAAATATAGTGAACGATGTGAGTACCCTGCAGAGAGGTACACGTCAGCAGACGCACTGATACATCACAGTTTGCGCCCCGGATGCGACATCACGATGTCTTCGTCTGACGGTGTATTGTTCAAGCTGCACCGGAACAACCTGGGAGTCCACTCCGACGTCTTCCCTGGTGTTGAGTCGGACGTCGTCCCTGCGCAAGACGAGATCGTACTGCTGGGGGAGAAAGCATCGACACTGGAATTACTGTTCCAGTACGTGTACCGTCAGCGGCAACCCGACTTGGGCAAGTTGGACGCGGAGGAGTTGGCGCTGTTGGCAGAGGCGGCAGAAAAGTATTGTATCTATTCGGCGATGGAGGTATGCAAAATATACATGCAGTGAGTTCATGATACCTCGTTCACAGAGTATAAGCTTATGGACGTTTTTCGTTTTCGTAGAGCGGCAATACCGAAGATACCTATGGATGTCTTGTTATACGCCGCACGGCATGGCTACACGGAGCTGTGCGATGAGGCTGCTCCGCACACTATCAACATGGATGCGGAAGTCGTGATGCGACGCCTCGATTCCAGGATGTTCCTGAATTGGGTGAGTGGCAGCTGTGTGATAAACCGCTCAGTGCTCACAATGTACACTCGATCAGATTCTATATCGCGAGAGTCGGCTGCGGTTCCTCCTCGACCTGCACCGTCCGAACGTACACATACACACGCATGAAGACTCTGTCGTCGAGGGAGAAGATTGTACCCTCTGGCTCCCGTTCATGGGCGAGGTCCTGCAAGAACTCGGCATGTCGCTCTCGAACGTTAACGATCCGTATAAGATCTTCGACAAACACAAGCACATGCTGGATGACTGCAGTGATTGCCACCTGCTGTTGAGAAACTGGAGCAGTGCTATCAGTATGGAACGTGCCATGAAGCCACTGCCGAATTTCACGTCGTTCGATCGACGAGAGTCCGCGGGAGGAAGGGGGGGTTAGGGCCGTGTCGGTGTGTGACCATATTCACAGGAATGACATTGTTCATGAAAATTTTGGCCGAAAACTGCGTTTTGCTAAATGACGCTATCGACGGTGGGTGGGTGTGCGCAAGGTTATTCGGTAAGTCGTCGTCGTTGTACTCCGTGGCGTGGCGTCTAGATTTGAGATCGCCGTGTGCTACAGGTCAGTAGACCACGCCTGTGCGAAGAGGATCCGAAGAGAAGCAGTCAACAAAGTTGCTGCATGGTCCACCCTGAGCTTCGGCCTCGAGGAAGGCATGAGGCAGCGTTGGCATTCCCATATATTATTCCCGTTCCGAGCCTTGCGTATCCCAGCAGTTTCTCACTGGGCGCACACGTTCCTGCATGCCCTTCGCATCGACGATACGGCGATTGCTACGACGACGCCTTACGATTTGACTATGTCTCCTACATACAGCGAACGATGTGAGTGATCACCTACGAATGCAGCTATTTATCGGCTGAAACTTACTTGCGGACAGTCAACGCTGCGGATGCAGATTTGACGATCTCCTCATCTGACGGTGTACTTTTCAAGGTGCACCGGAAGAGTCTCGAGACCTATTCTGACATCTTCCCCGGGACTGATGTCCCTGTGGACAACGAAATTGTGCCATTGTCGGAGAAGGCTTCGACGCTAGACCTACTATTTCAATACATGTATCGCCAGCGACAGCCCGACCTGAGCAAGATTGACGCGGATGAGCTTGCGATGCTGGCGGAGGCTGCGGAGAAATACTTTGTCTACTCAGCGATGGAGGTATGCAAAGTGTACATGCAGTGAGTGCTGCCAGGCTTAGGGCGGTTCTATTGTGGTACTGTCTCGGAGAACTGATATGTACCAACTTGATAGGTCTGCAATCCCGAAGATGCCGCTGAAGGTTATGGGCTATGCAGCGAGGCACGAGTACGAGAGCCTGTGCGAGGAAGCGGCTCCGCACACTGTCCAGGCTAAGGCTGCCGACGCTTTGGAGTATCTAGACGCACGGTGCTTTGCTAGTTGGGTGGGCGGCTTCGGCAGCCATGATACCTCTACCGCAACTCATAGGACATCATCACAGGTTCTCTACCGCGAACATTGGCTACAAGTCCTGTACGACATCCACCACCCGCCTTTTGCCCCGCTACTGCACAAGGGAGGTCTACCGGAGTGCCCCCTTTGGCTCCCGTTCCAAGGGGGTGTCCTGCAGGACCTTGGAAGCTCACTTGCCTGTCTCCAACAGTCTGCATCAGCGACCGTGGACCGGCACCGGCATCTGCTGGGCGAATGCGTGCAGTGCAAGAAACGTGCAGACCACTGGGTGTATGCGATTGCGGGGAAGGTAGCGAGCATACCGAAGTTCGACCCTACGCTTCGAGTCTTCACGTAGTAGATAGTATCTAATGGACAATAACGGCTATTTTGAGCCCTTGGCCTTTCGCTGCACTGACATCGCAGTCATAGGATTACACACACGGCGGTCTTCCCTGAGAACTATGCGGAATCGCGAGACAAACGACCACGCGTCTCGGGCGCTGGGAGCCCAGGTGAGATTAAATGCAGTCCGGGTTAGGAAGCCATCAGACCGATACGCGTCCCGCCTCTCCCAGCGAGCGACTCTGATGTTGACAAGTGACTTGTCAAGACGAGGCCCGACATTAATTGGATGAACGTTCGCGGTGGGTCCTCATTGAATGTTTCAATTCGTCGCGCTGCCCATTGATGCTGGCTGTCTCACCGCCCACTTGTCAATTCGTCTCAGCCCCGGCCGGGCCCACGGTCGCCGCTGTGTCCTCGTGGTAATGCATGGTCTATCTGACAGAAAGCCCCTCGGACCATTTGCTTTGCACCCCGGCGTCGTTAACCAACCACGTCATCCTAGTAGTATTGGCTTCAAGTGGTCCCTGGACCCTCACAACCGCGTGAGTCACTGTTACCGTACAGCCTGAGCTGCTCAAGGCTATTATCGAGCTCGACCATGTACCACCACTAATAGCCCAGCCTACGGCGCTCGCGATGCCTTTCCTTGCAGCGGCCCGTACCTCCGAACCTGATTATCAACAACGACAACGGATGGGTCACCGTCGCGCAGATTCGCGCCCGATTCGATGCGTTGGTGGCTGCAGGCTATGAGGTGCGTCTGCTAGTCCTTGTCAGTGACAAGATGATTTACTTTCTTCGTGCGCAGGTGATCTTGTCCGCGCTCGCTGAACCAATCTGACAAGGGCTCGCGCTTGAAGACACATACGGTCCTCGACGACTCGCAATGTGAGTCAATACTTGCCCCGTGGGCTCCGCCGCCGAAGGGAGGGCGACGCAGGCGGCGGTCGTCGAAAGCTGGAAGAGGCTGCCCCTAAGCTGTATGAACTGAGTCTGTGAGTCTGGAGGGCATCCCTTTGAGGTATGGTTGCAAGACTCCCGCGGGTTGTATCACTAAGTATTCAATGGTAGGATTGATGTGTTCAATTGTTCGAGAGATGTTGGGCTTGAGCTTGATGTGACACATCTCATCCAGCAATATCTTACAGAATACAATCCACAATTAGACCAGCGGCAGCAGCATATCAACATAAGCCCCCCGCCCCCCCGGCATGCACACAACAAGAAATGAACGAATCGGACGTCACTCAGTACTCAATATTCAATGTTTCAATGCAGGCGCGCCTAATTAACAAGATGGACCTGACGCGCGCCAGTCGAGAAGGAAGCAGTCAACAAGGTTCGGCGTGACCCACCACGATGCATGAGATACTAACAACGTTTCGAAGGCACTGGGAAGACTGGCGACTGTGAGACAGCGGCGAAAATATCATCCGAGTCAAGTACAATCAGATCGAGCGGCGTACCCTGCATGAACCTGCGTTTCATTCTCACATTGACGACGATTTGGTGATCGCAACGACCACCGTCAAAACTTACTTCATCATGGAGGAATCCTCGACCCCCAGATGTAGCGAGCGTTGTGAGTGATCTCCTGATGATGTGTGCGTTGCGGTGTAGACTCACATGCATATGCCTGTGCAGTCAACGCACCAGACGCAGACGTTACGATATCCTCAAAAGATGACGTGCTCTTCAAGGTCCACCGCAAGAATCTCGAATTCCACTCCGACAGTTTCCCTGGGTCTGACGTCCCAGTGGATAATGAAATCGTGGCCTTGACAGAAACGGCGTCGACCTTGGAGCTGCTGTTCCAGTTCATGTATCGCCAACGGCTGCCCGATCTGAGCAAGGTCGGCACCAAGGAACTCGCAACAGTGGCAGAGGCGGCGGAGAAGTACTGTGTATACTCAGCAATGGAGATATGTAAAGTGTATATGCAGTGCGTACTGTGTCGTCACATCATGTCACAACGTATAACTGATCAGCACCACCCGTCGAATAGAGCTGCCATCCCTAAGATGCCACTGGCGGTCATGGGATATGCGATGAGGCACGGGTACAAGAGTCTTTGTGACGAGGCGGCTCCGTACACACTCTCAGCGAAGGCGGCTGATGCTTGGGAGCATCTGGACGCTGGAACCTTCGCCAATTGGGTGAGCGAGTCTGACCAAACTGCTCTTATCGTGAGGGCCGACTTGTAGTGCGTGATTTCAGGTCCTTCACCGTGAACATTGGCTGCAAGTCATGTATGAATGCCATGCCCCGAGTCGTGGGCCGTATATGCACAAGGGTAGCTATACGGACTGCGTTGAATGGTACCCGTTCCAGGCGAATGTTCTACAAGACATCGGAAACTCGATTGATAATCTCAGGACCCCGACAGTTGTCTTTGATAGGCACATGGTGCTATTGAACGGCTGTACGTACTGCGAGAGACGTGCTGGGGACTGGAGGGAAACGGTTCGGATGAAGGTGTCGAGCATACCGAAGTTCGATCCCATGCCTTGAGCCTCCGTACTAGAAGACCGCCCTCCCCTCCGTCAAAGAGGTCTTCTTCAGGGTCTGCCTAGGGGGGGCTAGTAGTATCCATCCGGACACAGAGATTCCCGGGTGTACGATGTGTACATGATGGGGTTTGCACGTAGGAACTATGGCTGGGCTGATCGCCTTCTGTACATAGTCGAAACAATCCAAGCGACATCCTTACATACTGTGTGTAGTACAACTCGTCCATCTGTACCCACCACTCGTCCGCGTCCAGCGCGGGATTAGTTTATGTATTGCGAGCGTCGACTACAAGTCACGTACGGCATTGACTGTCCACTTGACCGTTGCTGCACTGACAAGGGAGGCCTGGAGGTCTCGCGGATTGGCTCCCATTCCAAGGGAGAGCACTACAAGATTTTGGAAGCCCATCTGCTGACCCTTCTGTTGGATGAATGCCTGTACATACGTTTAGCCCGGACACGTTCTCACCAACTTATGAGACTCAAGAGAGGTTATACAGTACATAACGCATCAACATCGCTGTCCAGAGCCTGAAGCAGATGTTGGGACACTCGAGACGGCGGGCAGTCACGTACAATGTATAGATGAGCATCGTAACAAAGTAAAATCAGGCTGTCAAACTCAGCACGTTCATACTCCGTAGCAGTCCGTCCTCCTCAAGCTGGTGCTGAGTCTCGTCCGAACCGCGGTCCCATCTCGCTGTCCCGACCAGCCTCTCTGAATCGCTTAACGACACCTCTAGTCCGTAATCCTCTTCGTCCGAGTATTCTTCGTAGCCCTCATTACCATAGTCTTCCTCAACAACAAGCTCCTCGTCGGGGAAGAACATCTCGCCCAGTCCGAGGTCCGTACACCGCGTCATCTTGAGCAACATGCCGAGTCCCCGGTCATTCTGCACTGCAGACATCCCGGGGCCGTCGAGGAGGTCCCACGTCTCGGCGTCGAGTTCTTCGGCCATGCGGCCCCAGGCGGAGCGAATCACGCCGGGGTAGTTGAAGGCCGCAAGGACAAAGCACATGGGAGAGCCTGTGCACAAACGCAGTTGAGATAGGCACGTCGTCGACGAGTAAAGAGCAACATACAGAGACCGCTCAGCTCCTGCTCGCGAAATAGGTTGGGGGCGATCGGTTCGTGAGGCTTGGGTATTGAGTTCTCGTCCAGCAGATGTTCTGGCAAGACATCACCCAGGTGGTATAGCCGCTGACATGCGGGACAGACCCTCGCAACTTGTCGACTCTTGTTATACCACAATATCTGGGACGAAGTGTATAGAGCTGCACGATCCTTCAGAGAGCATGATAACGCACCAGAGCCGTTTCCTCGGGCAGAACAGAGCACAACATCTCCAACATTTCTTCCTGTGCAAATTCGGCACACAGGGGATCGTCCAGAGAAGGTGGTGAGGCAAAGGTAGAATCAAGAAACGCGTGTACATTGCGGACACGGGGACCGTTCCCCGGATCGTAGATGAACGGCTCGTTAACAAGCGATGGATGGATTCGCTCGTGGTCTTCGGGGACATTGGGCGGTGGTGGCTCCTCGTAAGGGTCTGGCGCGGAATAAGGATTAGGGTATGCTTCGGCAGGGTAGTAGGGATGGTCGGGTGGTAGAGCATTCGCAGCTATTGGCTGATTGTATTGGTATGCTCCTTCCGTCACAAGCTGAGTGTTGCCTGTAGCACACAGCGCGTCGTGTTCGTCGGCACAGGCGACCGGTGCAGGAGATTTGGAGGACGCGTCCTGCTCGTCGTCAAGCGGTCTCTCGCCCTGCGAATATCTCGCCTTCTTGGCCTGCTGCTTGGCCTTCTTTTTCATGTTTCGTGGGCCTGGCATGATGCTATCGTTCGCAGAGGATGGAGGGGTTCAAGAAATTGAACGTCGGAGAGACATGCGTTCTATTCCCAAGCAGCTGTCCGGGCACTGATCCGGACGCGTCGTCACGGTCGCGAGGTGTCACGCGTCGTCACGGTCGCGAGGTGTCACGCGTCAGTCACGCGTGTGACTCTCAACGCAGGAGGTCTTTCGAGGGAAATGGATAGCTATCAATTGAGCCACTGGCTAGAGCTCGTTTTCAGCATGAGCTTCAGTACGTCCCTATCGCTAGCCAACGCGGAAGAGGTTCAGCAGCAGACGAAATCTGCTGCATGTCTCCCTCTGAACGGACGATATCCACACCGCAGATTCCAACAAGTTACTTACAGTGCAGCTGTATCCTCCGTCGTAAATACTATGAATACATACACATACACACATTACTGCCACTCCAAGCATTACGCAAACTCCGCGCTCGTAATACAACGAAAGCGCACTGCACCCCGAACCAGCCGCAGCGAGGCAACAATAACTTAGATCAAACACTCCCACCTCCTACAGGCGCGACTTATGTCCGCGGCGCCATCTCGACAGTCGTATCGGAGCCCTCGCTCCCGTCCACGCTCACCGCGCGCACCGTCACAGGGGTCCGCGGGTCGTCCAGGTCGCCCACGTCCTTCTCACCCGCCTCCTTTAGTGAACTCAGCGACTTCATCGAGGCTGGCGAGCGCGGAGGCCGCGGGGTCTCGGCCATTTCATGCTGGCGGAGCCGCGCGTGCGCCTGCTCGTCTGCGGCACGGCGCGTCTGCCTGCCCTCAATGAGGTAGACGAGCGAGACGGTACCGAGGACGAAAGCGCCCTGAAAGATGAGTGCGCTGCGCATGTTATTCGGCGGATCGGCGTCGGGGCCTGCGCGCAGCGCGCCTTCCGCTGCTCGCCGCAGTCAGCGGGTGATGGGTCAAGGGCACGGAAACGGGACGCACCGAGCACGAAGATAACGCCGAACAGATTCGAGGATGCCCAGAGGAGCGCAGAGCTCGCGTCCGCGTTGCGCGTCGCCTCGACCGCAAGCTCGATCGCAACGGGCAGCATCGTCAGGCTCGTCCCGCCAATGACGGCCATCAACGCAAACAGCCCGCCCGTGTCCCCCTCGTGTACTGCAATGAACGCCACCGGATTAACATCAAACACCTCGGGTGGAAAACGGGACGCACCAGCCCAAACCAGTGCCAGCCACGCCCCTCCGAGGATGGGGCAGAGCACCTTGATCGTGAGTGCGAGGTGGTGCGTGAAGACGCGATCAAAGAGCGGCGCGGTCACCGCGGTCGTAACGATGCCCACAAGGAGAAGTGTCGCGCCCATCAGGCCCGCAAGGTCGTCCGAGTACCCGAACGGCTCGAGATCCTGCGCGCTCAAGATTGAGAACGCGCTGACTCTGTAAACCCAGACACCAACACGTCAATACCCAAGAATCAGGGCTGTCGTCTGGGAGAGGACTTACGCAGCGACGAGCACCCCAAACACCAATGTCAGAATCGCGAAATCCATCCGCTGGCGCACCGTCATGTACGTAGGCTGGTCCACCGGCTCGCGCCCGAGCATTGCGCGCGCGAGGCTGGCGAACGACGGATTCCGCTGAGTCGCAGCACGGGTCGGCGGCGTGGGCGGCGCATCGGAGACAAAGAAGACACATGGGAGGGATGCGCTGTAGATAATCGCGAGGACGAGGAGCTGCCGGCATAGGGAGATGTGGACGGTTAGTCTAGGTGGCGGCGGGAGGGAATGATGCGAGACGCACCCCTGCACGCGGAGTACCGATCAAGGGTGAGATAAGTTGGCCTACCGCCACGCCGATTGGGTTCGCTGCGCTACTCGTCAGCCTCGCATCCCACATGAGTCTCGAACCAGTGCACAAATGAGAACCCACCTATTGACATGAGCATCGTCGCGGTTGTACGCTGGCGCAGGTCGAACCACTTCTCCGAGTAGCCGGGGATGAGCACCTGGAAAATGGGCTGGACGACGCCCGAAAGTATCTGCCCAGCACGACATCCATTCTCCTTCAGTGCATGGAATATGACGCGTGTTCGCGGTGACGCACCTGTCCAACGATGACTAACGCATAGCTCCCACCCGTGCTCAGCCCATCCGCCGTCCCCGCGTACCGTATCCACGCGGATGCCAAGAAAATGAGCGCCCCGATATAGCACTACCATCATCCTGTTTAGCTTCACTCATGTACTCTCCGCAAGCTGCGGGCTTCCCGCACCCCGCTTTGCCGAAGATTAAGGGATGACTCACTGTTCGCCTCAGCCCGAGCTTAGAGTACAACCACGGCACGACGGCCGCGCAGGGTAGGTACACGACGTTGACGCAATTGCCGAGCCAGTTAACCTGGTCAAGTGTCCAGCCAAACTCGTCGACAGCTGCGCGTCACATAGGTGTGTCATGCGAGGCGCGTTGTTTGGATCAGTGTGAAGCAAGAGTGGTGAGGAGGGCAAAAGACGGAACAACGATGCGCACAAGCCCGGCAAGGGACGTTCGGAGTTAGGAGTGAGGTGGGCAGGGTGACGAGAGACGAGAACAGATGTCAGCGATGGTGTGGTGTTCGTCGGGATGGCGTTCAGTGGGCGGAAGGTAGGATGGAGACCGGGACAGGCGGGGATACACAGGACAGGGACATGGTTCGAAGGTTGCAGGTGGACGAGACCAACAGTCAGCGATCGTCTCAAATAGCCAACCAGCCGGATACGCACTGTCATCCGCGATCGGCCCGAACCACACCAACGACATCCCTGCCACGATATTCAGGATCATCTGGTCCGCGCGTACACATCGTCAGCACGACCTTCCCAAACCGCGCGGAAGGGACAGAGAAGGACCAAGACTCACAATGGCGATGACCCCTACCCACCGCCTCTTATACATCCTGTACTCCACCCCTCCCTCTTCTCCCTCGCCATCCTCCGGCGACGGATACGGGTACGCAGACCGGACGTCTGCGGCGGATCCTAGAGGTGCGTCGAACGAATTCTTGTCAGTCACGCGCTCCACAACAGGGCGTGCCCCGCCGTAAGGAAACGAAGGTAGCTGGAACGAGAGCGTCGAAAAGGAGGAGAGGCGCGACTTCGCCATGGGCTCAAAAGGAGGAGGGGAATCAAGGGAGGGCTGGTCGCGCTTGGCGAGGAACGGGAGTAGACGCCAGTGGGACCTCGACGACGGCGAAGATCCAAATGAAACGGTGGGAGAAGAAGAAGCGGATGCAGAACCAGACAAAGGAGGGACGGAGGCCGGTGGGGATACCGCAACCGTCGGAAGAGACGGAGCCGCGTCCGCACGCCGGGAGAAATAGCGATAATATACGCCTGCAAGGACGTCGGGCGAGAGAGGCAGCGTCATCCTCGTCAGTCAGACGGTGACAAACGCAGACACCTCAATTGCGCGCTCCGGACGTGCTGTGGTGGTTGACAGGTGTGATACGGATGGGCCACAGGCACACAAGAATGACAGAGACAGAACAGCCAAAAGAATCAAGGGGCCGTCAGACAGAAGAAAGAAGGAGGGGGAAGGAAAGAACTGGGCGAGGAGTGATACACAAACGCGACGCGACGCGGTAAAGTAGCCTAGAGAAGACGGCCTCAGCCGAGTCCTCGACCCGATACGCGGGAGCGTCGTCCCGCGCGCAAGCGGGACGCGATCAACTCCGCGCCACACGAACCGCCGGGTGATTGGGAATTTGTCGGTGCGATCTCCATCGCTGTGCACAGCATGTCGCATGTCGGCTTTTATCGCTCGCTCGCTTGTCCGAGACCGCACCATACAACGGTAACGGACTCGGAGAGCTTTGGCAGCAACTCTGGCAGTTTACGCCACCTCCAAACAGCAGCTCGGACGCGACCAATCTTCCGGCTTGGATCTAAAGTACCACTGGAAGACACTCCCTGACGACCAGGCCTCAGATCTATCCACCTCGACCGTTTGATTCAATTCCGACAGTTGCTGTCAAAGTTCTCTGACACGAGGAAGATGAGTGGCCGTTGATTGAAACTTCCCCTCTATTTCCCTAGCTGCGCGTCCGAAACGTGTTTCGGACGCGCAGGAGAGCTTGTCTTGAAGGGACGGCGTGCAGTCCGGGTGGATGCCGAGGAGTGATAGACGCAGGTAAGCAGGCCATTTGGAGGCCAGACCCAGAGATGCGGCCGAGTGATGGATCGATGGCCGCCTGTGGGGGCCCGCACAGAACAGTTGAGAACAAGGGAGAGCGCAAGGGAGGGCTGCTCCCATACAGGCTCCCCCCTTATACGCAACCTCGACGGACAGTGGTGACTGAGTTGTCACAGGCAAAGGGGGTCGGTACGTCGTGATGCCTAGAAGACTCAGCAGTCGTTCGTCCGCGAGAGAGTCCGTGCCTGAAACAAATCCGGATTGGAGGCGGAAAGAGGGAAACCTCCATCGCAGCCGAAACCTTCCCTGCCGCCGAACACGCTGATATGTTTGCAGTGCACCATCTCTATCGCTGTCAGGAACCAGGATGGTACGTCATGATAGATCCCATGTAACTTACGGCCATCATGATCAATGACCTTTGTTTCGGTTGGCCGCGATGGCCGCGAGTGGTAGAGGAAGGGGGGAGGAGAAAGGGTAGAGAAGCGGACGTGGGCGACTCACCAGTGGCGGGGCTCTTGGATGTGAGCGGGATTGCGCTGGACGCGATCGAAAGGCGCAAACCCCAGCGGGCCATCTCCGGTTCGTGGACTCTGTCGTAAGAAACCTAATCAATATGAACAGCAGAAGTTGAAGGCGCGAAGAAGCCGAGGGCAGAGTCGAGCGGGCAAGCGGCGAGGATGAGAGATAGAGAGGGGGGGTATTCGAGAGACGCCTGGCGGAGGCATAACTTATCAGAGGGAGGAGGGAGGAGTGATCAGAGAATTAAATGACACGGGCCTGCCGTGTCTGCCCTCGTTCGGCGCAGTCGCGTGCGGGAGCTGCCTGCCAGCCACCGGGCCCCAATCGCGGCGCTCGATCCCGATCGGGGCAGCCAAGACATCGCCTGCCGTGCCCACGTCATCCGCCCTTCCTCACCTCCTCCCGCCGCCCCGGGCCTCCTCCCGCCCACAGCTCGAGTCGCCGCCAGCGTACACCCACCCCCTCGCTCGCTGCCTCTCCCGACGTTGCGCGCGTCCATCTATCCAGCGACGGCAGGCTTGGACTCGTCCCCGTCAATGGCCCTGATCCCAACACGGGGCCCGTGATTCCCATCGACCTCCACGGCACCAGCCTGGCAGTTCCGTCGTGGGTCCCTCGTCTCGTCTCGTCTATCGTCTCGACCCCTTGCGAACGCGGTGATGAAGATATCTTCGTCATGCACAGGCAGTCTCCACTGTAACCAATTCATCAGCTCCCCGCGATGAATCCCATAGGACGTCCTACTCTCTCGCCCGTCATCTAAGCGCACGGACGCAGAGCCTATTCTTGCCCGGAGCCGAGCGAGCCTCCTCGCTCATATTTCCCTCCAAGGCCTTCTGCCGCGCGTCGGCCCCGAAGGAAAGACCCTGGATCGCTCGCACTGGTGCGTTATTCTTGTATGCTCTGCCTGACGCTCCCACAGACCAGCCAGTCGGCTGCATCTCGGGGATTTACCACGGTCAATGCCGCTGAGCTTGTGAACGACGATTGTCAAGTTGTAGATAATGTGCGACCTGAGGGACGCGGTGTTTCAACGCGGAACGTGCAGAGGCCGACCTCGTAGACCTTGCGAGGATGCTGGGTACTCGGGTGGCAAGTGCCAACTCTGGCTGGTCCTCTTTCCTGAAGCTTGGAAGTTTACCTGGGAGCCGGTGAATGCGTCGAACGAACGAAGATTCACATGCACAATCATACGTACGCGGCCCCCTTTTCTTCCCCACCATCAACAGACCGCGACGGCTTGCTCTGCGGTTATCGATTTCGTCGTATATTGCTCGGAGACGCCGCGGGGATAGTGAAACACCGACTCCTTCGACCCGGCTGTGATCCCCTCGTCGCAAATGATTCTCCTGCTTGCTGCGCAAACTGCTACGAGAACTGCGTGAATACGTTGAACCTGCGACACGCTTTGCGCTGTTTGTTACCACATGCGTACGTGGGCATCGAATTCTTCCGTCCTGCCCTTCCGAGTGTATCCAAGCCAATCAGCCACGCTCTGCCCCTCCAGATTCCAGAATCAAGAATGGCTGATAAGCCCAACTTCACCTTCCTCCATTCCTGCACCATGCGCGTGCCGATCACGCGCGTTTCTTCCCTGTCTCTTCTCGAGCTGCTTGTATGCGCTTTCAGTACTCCTCAAGTGACCCGCTGCAAGACCTACCTTAACCACAGACCCAACTGCATACGCGGATGCGCCTCGCCCATTCTGATCACGTCCCTCCTGCACTCCTGCACAATCTCGGATTCTCAGCGACGATCGCCCCCGAATCATATCACCGCTTGGCTCGCCGATAAGCCTGTCCTTCTCGCCTTCCCGTCTTCTCCTGGTCATCTCCACTGTTGTCGCTTCATAAGGCGGGCCAGGGCGAGGGAAGCGCGTGGCCGTGCGTCCCTTGCGGCTGTATGCGGCGAGAGCAAGTACCGAGCTGAGACATGTCCAGATTGGTTTGGTTTGCGACGTGCGCGGATGGGCGTTTCCGTTCTATGTAGGACCGCCGCTGGGTTCTGGCTGCGACGGCGCTGGAGGCGAAGATGGTGGGCGGCGCGTCGCGCTCTGCCGTACAGACTGGAATCCGTTGCTGCGAGGGAAAGCTGAGCCTGCGAAGTCGTCGTCTCTCCTGGACCCCACGCGATCCGAATTCGGGCGCCAGAAGGATCCCTACGTTCTGTGCGTGTCAATGGGGACGAGTGACGTCGTGCACCTTGTATGACTGGCACCCCGTCACGAAATACAAAGTCTAACACTAGCGGGGTTCGATCTGGGGGCCCGGCGTTTGAATACCCGTCACATCTTGTCTGAAGACTGAAATCTTGGGCGCGGTGATGTACGGGCCACAGGCACATATTCTCGCTATGGTCAAGCTACTTCCGAGCCCCGAGTGCGTGCCAGTGACTTGAACGCAGCGAGGGTTTCGTTCGAGGGTTGAACGTTGAACGTTGAATCAGGGCAGTGTGCCTTGCGCTCGAGCGGGAATTCCGTACCAGCCAGCCTACCTTGGGTGGGTTCGCAGAAATGTGACACGGAGGGGGGAGAGAAGAAAATCTCAGCCAGTTCCGAAATGCGCCGGGGGAGGAAGAAAGACACAGGCAGCTCCGAGCACTTGCTTATATGCGTCGCCTTGCTCCTCCCGCAGCGTGAGCTGCGGTGTGCATCGCCTCGTTCGTCAAACTCGGGTTACAACTTGAAAGTGGGGAGCTGCGTGCGGCTGAGTATGGGCGCACGCAGCGTCCGGTGACGTCGGAGTCGTGCATTCCTTACTAGTCTGCTTCAAAATGACGGCCCTACACCGGGACAGCCTGTTAGCGGAGTTACATAAGCAACTTGATCTCCGAAACGCGTGCGCAAATCTCGACGCGCGCGACGCGCTCGACGCGTCGCGTCGCCTGTGCTCGCGCCCTCCTTACTTCCACCATAGATCCTGTATATCACACCCTTGCTCTAACATAATGCAAGGCCCTGACACACAAGGGCCGTTGTCGCCCTCTTTCACATCGTTCTGCTCCCCCGAAGGCATCGCATTCTGCCGCAATGTTGCATCGAAGAACTTGCCGTGGGACCCACACGACTACCAACTCGAGGGGGCTTGCAAAGCCTTGGACGGCACCGACGTCTTCGCAATCACGCCTACGGGATCAGGGAAGACGGGCTTTTTGCTTGTCTACATCCTCGTGGCTCAGGCTATCGCAAATGACCCGGCGCTGTGCCCGGAAGCCTTACGGACGCGCTTCAAACCGGACCCGTGCATGCTCGTTATCTGCCCTACAAAAGCACTGGAGCATGACATGGTGAGTTGACTATAATGAGATGTTGTCTGTGCAGTGTGTCTGACTCGGTTATACTAGGAACCGAAGTTTCAGGCTGCAGGCCTCAGTACTCTAGTGATCAACGCAAACACCACAAAGGCGGCGCTCGCGACGCGGCGAGAGGGCAGCCTTTGGAAGGTTGCTTGTTCGAAGAAGGCGGTGATTCTTCTGTCGCCAGAGCAGCTCGCTACGCCTGGATTCTCCTTCCTCGTCAATGACCCTGCCTTCGCGGCGCGCATCATGGCTCTGAATGTCGACGAGGCCCATCTGCTGGACAGCTGGGGGCACAATTCCGACCGCTCTTTCGGGAGATTGGGAACGTTCGCGCTCGGGTGCCAGGGAACCCCGTTCTCATCGCGTTAACCGCTACGATCTGCCCGGGTCCACAGACGCTGGTCGATGAAGTTGAACAGCTGCTCGACCGTGAGGCTTGCACGCTTGCTCTCTCGCAGGAGCCGCTGCTTCTCGGCAACATCGAAGGCCGTCACATCGCAATCCACCGCCTCCACGTATGTCGCGGCGAGCCCGGAATTGAGATGGCTCTGACGGCCCAGTCGAACGTCTCTCTGTACAAGGTAATTCTGCACATTGTCGAGCACAATCATACCTGCCATCGAAGGGTCGCTCCCGTGTGCTTTGACCATGTCCGCGTCGTGCATTGCGAATTTCTTGAGGTACGTGTAGAGGGTGTTGTATGATGGCATGATACCGAGACGGGAATTGTAGTGAATGATATCGATGGGCGCGGACATCGCGAAGTGCAGAAGCCCAGTGGCCGTCAGGCTCCTAAAACCAGCCGTCCATGGCGTTCTCGCTCCTACATGTCGATAGCCCACCATATGCTGAATCCGAAAAAGGCAATTGTGTTTAGTGTTATGTAATGTCCGAAGTTTATGCGACTAAGAGGAGGAGAACGCCATAGGACGGCTGGCCAATTTCGTCCCCGAGGCCACCCCGAGGCATGCGCGCTTCGCCCTCAGGCCAGCAGTGCGGTCACAGTAAGTGACTGAGCGCCTTTCAGCGAGTTTCGGGGTCCCGCTTGGCTCGCTTGCCCCGAGTCATCCAAATCAGGACATCGCTCGACGCTTGTGCGTCGAGGCGCGATTCATGATGGTTTTCGGTCTCGTATCCATCCAATGGGAGGATGTGGGACTGACAACACATTTGGGAAATTCAGTGAGCATTTCTTTGGTGCCTCGCGTCGCTGCCACAAAATTTGACAAAATAAATGAGCGGGGACTCGAACCCGTGCACCCAAAAAGGCGATCGGCGGCAATGACCACTGCACCAAAGTACCAACACTGCTGCATCGATGGCACTAAATAAGAGTACCAGCCAGCTCGTGGGACCCATTGCCTGTTAACTCCGAAGTACACGCCCACCCTTGTATAAATGACGGGATAATCATTGTCAGTGCCCCATGTGGCAGATGCGCTGCCCGGCACGTCAGCGAAGCACACGTCCGCCCTCGTCTTCGTATGGGTGGGCGAAGAACAGTGAAGACACAGAGCCTACGAAACGAGCTAAGGGTTGGGCAGGTCCGGCGTTAGCCGGAGCGGACGCGGAGGAAGAGAGCCGCTGGGAGGGCGGGCTCACTGTCCGCGATTACCCATTTCGTAGACCCAGGCATGAGGCCTGAAAATCGCACACCGAACAATATAAAATCTTAAGACATTGTGATGCGAAACTACACAAGTTTGGGGATCTATCCCAACAAAATGAGGGTGCGGCGGGGGGGTAAGAAAGCTAAGGTAGACGAATAAATGGACAATGTCCGGCGCGACGTTCGAACGACTGTGGTGGTCGAGGAAGAAAAACGCTGCCACGCAGACGCTCGCTCGCCCACTGCAAAAAACTGCGCTCCGGCGGACGCCGGGACTGGCCTCGCAAGCTCGGAAAGTCCCGAACTCAGTCACTGCAGTATGCACGTCGTGATGTGCTACATAGGGGTGGCCATAAATGGGTCCCACGAGGGACTCTTATTTAGTGCCGTCGATACGGCAGTGTTGGTACTTTGGTGCAGTGGTCGTTGCCGCCGATCGCCTTTTTGGGTGCACGGGTTCGAGTCCCCGCTCATTTATTTTGTCAAATTTTGTGGCAGCGACGCGAGGCACCAAAGAAATGCTCACTGAATTTCCCAAATGTGTTGTCAGTCCCACATCCTCCCATTGGATGGATACGAGACCGAAAACCATCATGAATCGCGCCTCGACGCACAAGCGTCGAGCGATGTCCTGATTTGGATGACTCGGGGCAAGCGAGCCAAGCGGGACCCCGAAACTCGCTGAAAGGCGCTCAGTCACTTACTGTGACCGCACTGCTGGCCTGAGGGCGAAGCGCGCATGCCTCGGGGTGGCCTCGGGGACGAAATTGGCCAGCCGTCCTATGGCGTTCTCCTCCTCTTAGTCGCATAAACTTCGGACATTACATAACACTAAACACAATTGCCTTTTTCGGATTCAGCATATGGTGGGCTATCGACATGTAGGAGCGAGAACGCCATGGACGGCTGGTTTTAGGAGCCTGAGTGGCCGTAGGCAATAGATTGGCTCGATTGGTCCGCGAGAAGTCAAGTGACGTGACGGCGTGTAAAGCAACCTACAAGGATCCAATCACCCGTGAAATCTGTACCAAATCGAGATGAGTCGAAGTACTGACCACCTGCGCCGGGCGGTATTTACGGCTGACGGTGAGATCCTCAGGCTTGCCAGCGGGCTCTGGACGCTCCGCAAGTGCGAGCGCATATTTCCATGTGAGTGGTTGATGTTTCTTTACTATTTCTTTGACATTGCTGACGGTTGCCGCGCCAACATCCGCCCAGGTAATGTCATGTATCCCATGCGACGCCCCGGCCACATCGGGGTCTCCAGAGCCCGAGGTACGTCTTCGTTTTGGCAGAACTGCGTGCAGACCATTCTCGGGTCTGACAGCTGTCTCCGCTTCACCGCACAGGCGATCTAGGACCGTCTGTGCTGCGAATGCCTTCATAGCCTCGCGCACTGTCTTGATCTCTTGCCAGGGCTCCTCGGTGCAGTACCACTTCCCATCGTCTTTCGGCATGTCCTTCTGTTTCCCGTATGGATGGCGAAACATGATATCAATGAGTAATGCCGGTGTGAACGCACTTTTTCCCTGTAGGAACTGACTGACACATTGTGCCCGCCTCAGTTGCTGCGAAGCCGCCGGATCGCCTTGGATTTGGAACATGTTCTCCAGGAACTCAGGGAACGTCAATTTAGCATCATCGAGCATCGCCCCGAGGACAATTCCAAGCTTGTCATCCATGGTGCGTCGCTTTTGCTTTTTCCGCGGAGGCTGCACCCGCAGCTTCGAAGGGGTCAGCGGAGACCGTACACCCGGGCCTGCTTCGAGATCATCACTCTCGTAGCCCGTATTTTCGCTCGCTCGTACACGCTTTTGGCCGCGCCGTGTGGGTGTGCTTGGTGTCTCCGCTGCCCATGGAGGATCGTGCGCTTGCTGGGTCGATGGTACGCTCGCCGGATAGTACCCTCCCGTGGTGTACTGTGGTGTCAAATGGTGAGTCCTTCAATCATTCTGAGCAGCGAGCTGACAGACATGATATGTAGACGAATGGTACAGAGGTGATACCGGGAACGGATGGCTTGGGACAGCCCACGATGCTTGAGCAGAATGGTAGTTGTATGGTGTCTGGTTCACCGGGGATTGGTTCGGGAAATGAGGTGAGTTCAGTCCATAGTCGGGCTGCATGGCTAGTGGAGAGCTTCCAGGTGTATGTGTAGGTCAGGAATAACATGTATTTGTGTTACGCTAGAGCAGTATGACGACTACGGTTCATTGGTTTAGGTATTATGGATTATATCGGTGTTGATCTCAGCCCAGCCACCCGCCGATCTGCCGCTGCCACCCGCCGACTTGCCGTGGCCACGGCATTGCTCGGCCATCACAGAATGGGTACAGTCTATCACCGTCAAACGAGACAACCAAATGAGATTGGTTTCTAGAATATTTTCCCTTCACTGTTATGACAAAGAAAAATTATGAGCGAGTGTGTATATACTGTAAGGCTTCCATGTAAATGCTCCAGGCCGAGAAACGAAGTGCAACAAGAGAACGTAGAGTAAAAGTGTTCAGTCCATCTGCGCCCAAAACACTGTCAGACGAGACACCCATATCGGGTGAGATCCCATCTTATCGTCACGATATGGCATCTTATCAGGTCCGATAAGATGTTTACTCCTCATCCGAGTCGTCCGCTTCATCGTCCGAGTCTTCATCGCTCTCGCTCCCTTCCTCCCCTTCTGCGTCGATGTGTCCACTCGCAGCAGAAACGAAATCCGAACGTTTCGGTCGCGATATCGTTGGCTCGAGCTCCTTTGTGGGCCGCTTTGGTTTGGTCCAACTCGGCCGCCGCTTCTCAGCCTTTGCGAGGTCGCGCTCTTCCTCCCACCTCTCGACTTGAGTCTTCCATGCAACGAGCTTCAAGTCATTCCTCCGCTTCCTCTCCTTGTCGAGCAGCTTCCACTCTGCCAGTGCCTTTACCCAGGCATCTTTGCCACGCTTCCGAGACTCTTTCTTGTCGGCTTCAGCACGAAGATGCGCCTCATGTTCTTGCACTCGGGTGAAGAACTCGTCGTCGGTGAGCAGCCTCGGTAGCCCGTCTCCCAGAAGGCGCTGGCGCCGCTTCTTCGACTTCTTCTCCTCCGCACTGGCAAGCTGACCACGGACCTGCTCGCAATATTCCGACTGCAAGACGAGGAGTGCTCGCTCGCTCGTTCGTCCATCCGTCTGGGCCTCGGCTTCCTTGTGCCACTTGTGCAGGGCTGCCGAGAGCATTTCTTCGTTCTCGGTTGCTGGAACGAAGTCAACATCAGGAACAGCAATACCCTCAGGATGCACACAGTATCTCATGGAGGGCGGAAACCGAGATCATAGTCTCTAATAAGACAAAGGATGAGACTGGAGATCCAATGTGAGCTCCCAGGATCAAGGATGCTCGAATCTGAGCCCATGTCTCATGGCCTGAGATCGTGTCTCATACACAGTCGTCTATGAGCCTTTAGATTATCGGCACGATGTCGGCAGCTCGATCCGGGCTCGATCCTGATCTGCGGCCGCAGAGCTACGTACCGTGCAGCCCTTCTGGACAACTTGTCCAGAAGCTGTCTACTTTGAACTTGCGAAATTTTGGCCATCATGCATCTCCTTTAACAGTACTAAGTGATTGTGCGTGGACACATGGGCGAGGTGCAGATCTGAGCGAGCTAGGTGTGAATCGACGACCGAACGGGCGCTAGCCGGGGAGGCGGGCGCCTCGGAGTGTATGGCAAGCGAGCAAATGAGCGCGGCCTGAGACAGCTGTCTCGTAGACGACTCTGCCTGAGATCAGTGTCTCTCCGTGAGATCAATGTCTCTCGATCCACCTCTGCCGAGATTCCTGTCTCACAGCTGAGCATTGATCTCTGGAAAGCCAATGTGCGAGCTCATTCGCGGTATACAGGATTCCTGATGAAGGAGGGGCTCCTTGGGGGGGTGAACCGAGAGCGGGAGATCAAACTCGGGGAGACAGGAAGTAGACGCGATCGGAGAAGCGGTGGTAAGGAACCCAACAGATGTGGCAGCGAGCTGTTCGCGCATTCGGATCGAGCCGCGCACAACAGGGTCAAGGTGAATGTCGCCCTCTCCGCCTTCCATTTCGTGGTCTGATTCAGCAGGAGGATCGATTTCCATGGAATGGTGGAAGACGCGGCTCGCGATGCGGACGGGTGTCGGTGGGTTAATGGGGAGGGCAGCCTGCGATGTCGATGCACGGCTAGGTGCAGTGGCAGAGGGCTTGATGATGTTGGGGTCAAGAGGATGTACGCCAGTCACACGAAAGGCTTCAAGGATGTTCGCTTTCGTGAGGGCACGGACCCATGCCCGACCGAGAATGGGTAAGAAGTTCGCTTTCGTAACCCGTACCTTCCCAAGCTGAACGAGTTCTTCCTCCCAACAGGTCTTTAGACGAGCAAAGACGACCACGTCCAGCCCTTGGTACACATGTGTTGTATGTGCCGGATAGCAGAGAACGAGGATGTTCGCCTCCCGGGAGTACCAAAGGAAGGCTTCGGTGTAATGTGAGTTATGGCCATCAACAATGAGCAGGCGAGTGCGCCCGCGCGCCTTTGCACGGGTTTGTTCATCGAACTGTTTGATCCACTCGACACCGATGACACCGTCAGTCCAGCCTTTCTTCGAATGACCGATCCTAAACAACAGGTGAGTTTCAGTCACATTTATGCAAAACTCAGGCTCACGACGCATGTAGGGGGTTATTGTCACCCCATGATACCTGGTATCCTTGGCCCTTGAAGATCACAGCAGGCGGTAGGGATGAACCATCTGCACAGATAGTCACAATGGCAGTGATGTTCTCGCGCACACCGTCGCGCTGCTGGTACAGTACTTTCTTCCCCATACCACCGATTGCCCGAGTGCGCTGGTGGATGTAGGGGTTGAACCCGATTTCATCAGAGCCCCAGATACACTCGGGTGGGATGTTGTGTTTCTTAATGAGGTCGCCGAGCAGTGTCGACCATTTGTCATGGATGGTCGGGTTCACTGCACGGCCCCGCTGTGACTCTAGGGCGCGTGTCCAGTATGTCTGGATGGTGTCGTAGTGTCGCTCGACGAAGCGGTAGGTCCAGTTTTCGCCCACGCCTTTGAAGTCTGGCCCAAGTGTTGACTTCAAGACCCGGTCGGCGAGCTCTCGGAAACGTCGATGAACCATAGGAAATCCGCGATCAGCCACTTCGACCAAGTACTCCAGCATGTACTTGGTCTGGCCCGGTGTCTCCAACGTGTCATCCTCGCGAGCCTCGCGGACGCTTTTTCGCCCCTTCCTCCGTGCATTGACCGTGTTGTGATTGACCTGCACAACGACGTTCTTAGCTCGGAAGTACTCATCTTCGGCAGCTCGGCAACATCCACGCAGCCCCTCCCGTTCACTCTCCGGCTTCTTCTGCTCCTCGTTGTAGATCTCAATGGCCCGTTGGGTGACTGTCTCCTTTTTGACGGTGGCCTCTCGTTGTTTCCGTGTGATCGACTTCGCATGTACCATTTGTGAGATTAGCCAAAATACTGTAAATGAATGTGATATCCCCTGAATGGATAGGAAGAGCCTCGTGCATGCCCTGCATGCAGATATGAGAGAAGGAAGGAATGTGAATCAATGACAAGAAGGAATGGACGTGCTACAGACAACTTCAAGGAAATGGATATATTGTCGTCATAGTGTACCCAAGATCAGTGCACGTGCCTTTATCTTGTGGCGTCTCGGGCATGAACAGCACAATGTTCATGTTCGCATTGACCGTCTCATCTTTCGTACTCGATATCCTCCACTGCATTGCTGATCTCTCTCATATGCTCAGATAGGGTAGATATGTGTCAAATGCATCTAGTACACAATTTTTTTGGGGAATACCAACATGGGTTTAGGCTACATGTGGCTGCATATCGTCGGGACCATTTCGAATGGGTGTAGTCGCACAACATATATTCAACTCGAGCAACACACACTTCGCCATACATCTCAAGACTCGATTATATGTGAGAGGACATGGCAAACATAATTTACATCTACTTTAAACGAGCCCAAATGCTAGCAGGCGGACGTGAGAGCCGAGTGTCTCGTTTGGCGGTTGTGTCTCGTTTGACGGTGATAGACTGTAGCAAAGGGGCTGTCCCGGTGTTGGGGGCGCGTTTTGAAGCAGACCCTTAGAAGACCGTCCTCTCCCTCACTCAAAGAGGTCTTCTTTAGGGTCTGCCTAGGGGAGACTAATTCCTTACTCTGCATGCTGGGGGGATGGATCATTGAAATACTGACATGCTCAGCTCAGTCGAGTACGTCGGTGTTCTTGCATGCGCTCTTGTCCGCATGGCAGTACTTACTTGTGTAATATTGGTAGGTAGTTGAATGTAGTACGTATGTAGGAGATGTCGATGAAGCTTTGAAGCACTGTATCATCCCCGGCCCGGTATCCCGTGGTACCCGCGTTCGACATTCGTACGTTGACTTGGAGACCGACCACGACCATGATATAGACATGTACATGAAGCCCGACGTGCATATGTTCGATGTCGTCCTCCGTATACCTGAGCTTGACCAATCGTGCTTTTCTTTGAATTCGTTCTGGTTATTCATCGCGAGCAACTGGTGGACGAATGTTCAGCGCGGTGCCTTTTCTGTCCAGATTTGTCGTGCTGTCCGTGGATGCTGGCCGTCTTACTGTGGCTGACCCAGCTTTGCAAAACGGACCAGATATGCAAAAAGTAGTATTCTGCCCTCATACAAGGCCAAAACTCTTCGGTAAAAAATGTTCTGAATTGCTTTGTATGCTGTCATTATTTTGTTAGATGCTCAGAGGGCGGGACGCAGTACATGTTGAAAGAAAAATGCAAAGGTCTGTGTTTGGCGCGAGGCGGTGGGTCTCGTTTGCACGGCTGCCGAAAGCATGTTCCTGCCCTCGGAAACACCCAGAAATATTCATGCATGCATTGAATAGGTATAAGAATGGTACTATGAGAAAAAATCCCGCGGAACCTCCGATGTGAAGTGTGTGGGACAGCTTTGCAAACACGTTTGCAAAGCTGGGTCAGCCACAGTTAGTACCGCTCGCTCGTTGACGCATCTCTGCCCCCACGGTCCCCGCTGCGTTCTCGCGCTCATGCATAGTCTGTTTGACAGCAAGCTCCTCAGCCCCCTCGCTGTCCATCCTGGTGTTGTAAACCAAACTGCGTCGCCCAGGACTCGGAGCTTGTCCCTCGTAACCGCTTCACTACCCGAGTTGCCCAAGACGATACTTCAGTGGACTTGACCATGTACCACCCGCTGGTAGCCCAGGCCGCGCTCGCGGTGTCTTTCCTTGCAGCGGCGACCGTACCTCGGAACCTCGTTCTCAGCAACGACGACGGATGGGCGACCGCGCAGATTCGCGCGCAATTCGATGCGTTGGTGGCTGCAGGCTATGAGGTGCGCCTGTCAATTCTTGTCACTGACAAGTTGATTGACATTCTGCGTGCGCAGGTGATCCTGTCCGCGCCCGCGCTGAACCAATCTGGCAAGGGGTCGCGCTCGAAGACGCCTTCGGTTCTCGACGAGCCATGTGAGTTCGATACGTGCCCCGTAGGCTCGCCTGCCGAAGGATTCAATGCGAGCGATCGTAAGTCGTTCACGTAGGGGGTATGATGTTCGTCCGAGGCTGACACTGTGCACAAGCGCGACTTAACTACGTGAATGCGTACCCGTGAGTGATGATTGCATGATATTTTGATGGTACTCCTGAAGATAGTGTCACAAGGGTCGACGCGGCACGGTACGGAGTCCAAACGCTCTCGAGGCAATTCTTCGACGGGTCCAGCCCGGATTTCGTCGTCAGTGGACCGAACATTGGCCGTGAGTATCGTCGCAGCCCGACATCGCTCAGAGTTCCATCTAATCTTACGCACATAGTCAACGTCGGCATCTCCACGCAGTTCTCCGGAACAGTGTACGTCCATCTCGAAGCTACTTCCATACCCCGTACTGACCTTGCCCTACCAGCGGCGCCGCCGCCGAAGCCTCCAAGCTCGGCATCCCCGCCGTCGCCTTCTCCGGCGCGTCCGGGTCCCACGTCTCCTACACAACGCTCGTCTCCTCGCCCACCTCTACCTCTGCGCTCGCTGCGAACATCTACGCCAACCTCACCATCGACTTCCTCCGCGTCCTCTTCAACACGACCGCCTCGCCCCTCCTCCCGCCCGGCGTCATCCTGAACGTGAACTACCCCTCCGCCACGCGCTGCCCCGACCCCGCGGAATACCGCTGGGTGCTCGCGCGCAACCTGTGGAACCCGTTTGCGACGGACGTAGAGGTATGCGGGAGCGCGAGGCTGCCCACCGAGGCGGACGTGGTGGCAAATGAGGACGGGTGTTATGCGAGTGTGACGGTGATCAGCGCGACGACGAAGACGGACGTAGGGAGGGCGACGCAGGCGGCGATTGTCGAAAGCTTGGAAGGGTTGCCTCTGAGCTGTATGGATTGAGTCTGTGAGTGTGGAGGGCATTTCTTTTGGTTATGGCTGTGAGACCCCATCGGGTTGTTTATCGCTAAATATTGAATGGTAGAATTGATGCGTTGCTTCTCGAGTTCGACGGCTGTTGGGCTTCAGCTTCATAACTCGTGTCATCTAGCAATCATCTGGCTGTCTGACGGCAAGTCCCACGCCTTTCGCAGTGCAACTCATCATCGGACCAGCAGCACTCGCCCAATCGAGTCGTAACGTTTCCGAAAGCGGAAGCGCCTGCGTCCAAGAGCGAAACCACTCCTTTACTGTATCGAAGATAAGTAGCACCGCGTGCGAGCTGCCAGGCTCGTATATACAGAGACAAGGGTTCGTTGTTCACGTTCAGGAAGGGGAATCCGTCGCCCTGAGGCCTGAACTTGAAGGGTGCTCATGCGGCTGATGTCCAATAGTTTCCTTTTTCGGTATCATTCCTTCCCGATCTGTCACCTGTCCTCTCGCCTTCCACGCGTCACGTTTCTTTCGAATCTCCCACTCCCCGACGTCCCTCTCTCGCTCTTCTACTTTTTTATCCCTCTTGCGCTTCCATGACTGGAGCTGTTCTCGCGTGTATAAATACAGGGCCGCCTCGCCCGTATCCCTATCGAATTCCCTCTCCCCTGTTCTCTCCTCTGGCGTTCTTCACTCGGCACTTCTGCGCGACAAGATGGTTCACGTGTGCAAGACAGTCGAGTAGCAAGTCTAGTAGAGCGTATTGAGACGCAATTCGAGCATAAGTAAGTTCTCCATTAGCTTCGGCGGCCTAACTACTCGTTGTAGACTACCACCGTCGTCCTTCGCCGAGCCCTACATCCAACTTCGACTCCTCGACCTCCCTGCATCAGGACGAGCGCGTGTGTCGTGTTTGTCGTTGCCACGCACGCAATCCCTCCGACATCGTATATCGTATACGCAGATGGGTACGTCTCGGCGCCAGCAGCCCCCTCTCGCAGCACCTTCAACCTACTTCCCCGTGGGGCTATATAGCCTCTGCATCGACATGGTATGGCTATGCCTCATTGCAAGCTGCATCGCGGTGCGCATCGACCGACATCTGGCCACCACTCATGCATCCATAACTGAGCCCAGTGCACACGAACACTGTCATGAGGCCAGCACGCCGCACATCTACCGGACGATACTGTATGAGACACCACGAGTACGCCCCTTCGTATTCACGTATTCGTTTCTACATACCGACGGTCCCTCCTCGACACCTGCATCGTCAGCGGCCGAGAGAGAAGCTAGTGATCCGGAGATAGAGTCGAAGTCCGTCAAAAAAGTGTAGCGCTCGCGATCGCCACACTTTTTTGACAGAACTTCGACTCTGCTTATCTCTGGAAGGTCCTTACGGGCAACGATACTGCGTGCAAGATCCGCTCACTAAAACCCCATTCGCGTCTAACGGCCTATGCGGGATTTGAACAGGCTTGGCCAGTGGACCGTTCGAGGTGAATACGACTGCCTCACGCGTCCTGTCCATCGTACTGAATAGACCATACATAGTCACTCGAGGCTACCATTCCCGGGGCCATTCTACGGGTGCCATTCACGCAGACGGTCGACGGGGATTCAGGGGCACGCGAATGGATCTTGGATCGGCGGCGCGTGTCGATGTCGTAGTACCTCCTGTTGTCGAACGCCTCGCGCATACCTATCGGTGTAACGAGCCTCTACGCGATCACTTCGGCGCGCCTCCCTCGTGAACAGAGCTATTGCTCTTGTCGCGCGCTATGCGTGGTGATGCCCGGGCCCGAGTCGATCTACGTGGCCCTTGCTGGTTCTTGGAAACGCAGATCTCGCTCCTCTCCATCCTTCCGGGCTACCCGACTCAGCAGCCGTGTGGAACGCTCCACTTATATTCTTCGGTCGGCGACGAAGCGCTGAGCAGGAGCACGCCCTACTCTCGATGCCATCTTGTGACATCCGTCTGTCGCTCACTCTCCGGCTCCGAGGTCTCCTATACCACCCTCGACAACGATCCAACCGCATCCTCGACTGAGGCCGCCTGGATCTACTCCGCACTGGTCGTCCACTACACCCAAGCCCTCTCGCTGTCGATAGCGATCTGCTCCTATTCCGGGCATCATTGTATCCGTGAACTTCCCGTCCATCGACAACTGCTCAGACGCAAGCGACTACCAGTGGGTACTGTCGAGAAACCTGTGGGATCCCTTCGCGTCGGACTTTGCGGCGTGCTCGTCCGATGGCTCCGTCTTGCCGACGGAGAGCGACGTCGTGGGCGCTGCGGGGTGCTGTGATAGCGTGACTGTCCTCAATGCAACTTCGAAGACGGACGTGGATGCGGATTATCAGGGAGAGGTATATAGCATACTGCGCGAGCTGCCGTTTACCTGTCTGCCGAGTTCTTGAACAGGGAACTTGAAGCATCGGAATGAAATTGCTCTGGCGTTTGTGTTTTTAGTAGGAGGTTCTTGCGATCGATGTTTTGGGGGCTGAGCCAGTATTTCTGAGGCCCGAGTCGACGCAGACTACAGTTATCACCGTGGTATGAAAATATTTGCATTTGCGGCTACGGCGATTATCACAGTAAGTTGTGAATGGTACGTACGCCGTGCAGACACTAAACGGGGACGACCGTACGTATGGCCTGTACGTACACGTAGTAAGTAGTATGGGCGCCTAAATAGAGTAGTAGCAGTTAGCGGAGATTGCCGAAACCGGCAACATAGCGCCAAGCCGACTTAGACCTCGCATACTTCCCTCCTCCAGCTCCTCATCCTCCTCGTCTTCCTCGTCGTCGACCTTCCTTCGACTCAGGTGCGATAATCTCGCTAACTATTCTCGAAATTGGAAGCCTCCGTTTACATATGAGAACGAACAGTAGAGCATACAGGACCAATGCCTGCGCCTGAAAGCTGGGCGGCCATCGACTCGCCGCGCGTCGGGACTTTGAGCGAAGTTTCTGAAGATAGTATTAGTGTCGTGTCAGTGCCAGGACGAGGAAGCCCGGGGCCGAGGTCGCCATATTATCATGCCGCGTTATCAGGTTCAACATCCACTTTCAAAGCACCGGCGGCGGCTACACTCAGCACGACCAGCCTCGGTACGGCCATGACGAGCACCTCGTCGCGCACTCCAGCTGGACCAAGGAGTCCCTCCGTTACGGTACGCCCAGCAACATCACGATCTGCTAGCGACACGAGTTCGAATGCAGCGAACGGCCGAAGTACCCCTGCGGTGCGTGGCCCTGGGACGCCGAGGCCAGAGTCTCCCGTGCCCTCGAAGGGCAAGGAGAGGGATGGAGAGAAGGAGAGAGAGGGTCAGAGGGAAAAGCCGAGAGACAGAGAGAGGGACAGAGAGAAAGGGAGGGACCGAACAGGGAGAAATACGAAGAGCGTTGCGAACGCGGGTCCCCCAGTACCCCGGATCCGGAATACGCCTCACCTCCCACACGCAAAAGATGTCGAGTTTGCGCCGGCGACGCTCATGTACTGGAGTCGCGCGCCAGTATATGGCTTTCTTCCGCAACATGGTGTACGCGCGCACAGCGTGACACTCGTCGACAACGTCGCATGGCTGTTCGGCGGGTGCGACGAGAAGGGCTGTTGGCGGGACATCTATCTGTTCAACACCGGTGCGTCTGCTTCTATGTTACGCGCACAGTGATTGAGCGAGGGCCGCAAGTGCAGAGACGATGCAGTGGTCCCATCCACAGATGGTCGGCGACATCCCGCCTCCATGCCGCGCGCACACCGCAACACTGGTGGACCGGCGAATCGTGGTGTTCGGCGGAGGCGAAGGCCCCGCATACTACAATGATGTATACGTGCTCGACACAGTCAGTCGGCGGTGGACGCACAAGGTCTTCCCAGATGACACACCGCTGCCGCCGCCTCGGCGTGCGCACACGGCGGTGCTTCACAAGGGGAAGGTGTGGGTGTTCGGCGGGGGAAATGGGATGGAGGCTCTGAACGATCTGTGGACACTCGACTGCAGCGGATCCACGGAACGGATGCGGTGGGAGCATGTCGAGACGCGGGGACGGAAGCCGATGCCTCGTGGGTACCACACTTCGAACCTTGTCGGGAACGTGATGGTCGTCATCGGTGGGAGTGACGGGCGCGAGTGTTTCTCGGACATCTGGTGCCTCAACCTCGGTGCGTGCTCACTCTCTCAGGCGTCGGTGCGCGCCCTGACCTCTGGCGCTAGATACACTCTGGTGGAGTCAGCCGAAGCTCGAGACCTCGTACCGCCGCTTGTCGCACACGTCGACGCAGGTCGGCTCGTATCTGTTCATCATGGGTGGTCACGACGGTAGCCAGTACACGTCCGAACTGCTCCTATTCAACCTCGGTGCGTTTCGCGTAGTCCCCATGTCAATAGCCGCCGCTGACGTATTGCATATGTTGCAGTTGCATTGAGCTTCGAGCCGCGTACGACGGCGGGAAAGCCGCCCTCGCCGCGCGGGTACCACGTCTCCTTCCTCGCGGACAGCCGGCTGTTCATCTTCGGGGGCTTCAACGGGAACGAGGTATTCGACGACGTGCACCTGCTCGACCTCGCCGGCGCCGCATACCTGCCACAGGTGACGAGCTTCCGCATAGACGTCTGATATTATACAGGGAGGCTGCTGCTTACGTATTACACGCGGCGCCTTACACTGGGGCTCGGGCGTTAATTATGCTGTTCGTTCGGTCGTTGTATATATACCACAGTAAGGGCAGTCATA